>NC_091996.1:71148100-71203119 GCF_044704955.1 Pristiophorus japonicus | reverse complement strand
CCTCCCAATCTACACCCCACCACCCCGATCGTACTCCTTCCAATCTACACACCCCACCCCGATCGTAACCCTCCCAATCTACACCCCCCACCCCGATCGTACTCCTCCCTATCTACACCGCCCCACCCCGATCGTACCGCTCCCAATCTACACACCCCCACCACCGATTGTACCCCTCCCAATCTACACACCCCCACCCCCAATCGTACCCCTCCCAATCTACAGCCCCCCACCCCCAATCGTACCCCTCCCAATCTACACACCCACCCCACCCCCAATCGTACCACTCCCAATCTACACACCTCCACCCCGATCGTACCCCTCCCAATCTACACACCCCCACCCCCGATCGTACCCCTCCCAATCTACACACCCACCTCACCCCGATCGTACCCCTCCCAATCTACACACCCACCCCATCCCCGATCGTACCCCTCACAATCTACACCCCCCCACCCCCGATCGTACCTTCCCAATCTACACACTCACCCCACCCCCGATCGTACCCCTCCCAATCTACACCTCCCCACCCCCGATCGTACCCGTCCCAATCTACAAGCCCCCCACCCCCGATCTCTTCTTTCCCCACCCATCCACCCCTGATCGTACCCCTCTAATCTATCCCCCCCCCCCCGATCTCCTCACCACTCCACCACCCCAATCTCCTCTCCCCCACCCATCTCACCCCCAATCATACCCCCCCAATCTACTCCCGGCCTGTGATCTCCACTTCGCTCCCCCACCGCCCCGATCCCCCGATCTTATTCCTGACTCCCCCCACCCTCCATATCACAGGCCCTTTACGATGCCCCCTCCAGCCCACAAATTCTCCTTTCCTCCCTCCCTCCTCTCTGCTTCTCAGTTTGTGCCTGGTGCCACAGGGTTTCCCAACCGACAGCCAACCAGCCTATCACTCTGGCTGCTCGCCGGCCGGGAGGCGGAGTCAAAAATTTACATCAGCTCCTGGCTTTAAACTAGACTGAAACTCTGGGAAACCCACGTTTCTGGGGTTCCCAGCCGCAGCACCTACCCCGAAGAGGAGGTGGAGGAAGATTAGGAGGAGGGTGGAGGAGAAAGAGGTGGAGGAGGGGAGGAGGAAGAGATGGAGAAGAAGGAGGAGGAGAGGAGGAAGAGGAAGAGAGATATGAGGAGGAGCAAGAGGAGGAAGAGGAGTGGGGGAAGAAGTGGAGGAAAAACAGGAGAAAGATGAAGAGGTGGAGGAGGAGGAAGTGGAGGAGGAGGAGGAGATGGAGGAGGAGGTGGAGGAAGAAGAGGAGGTGGAGCAGGAGGTGGAGTAGGAGGAGGTGGAAGAGGAGTAAGTGGAGGAGGAGGAGGAGGAGGAGTAGGTGGAGGAAGAGGAGGAGGTGGAGGAGGAGGAGATGGAGGAGGTGGAGGAAGAGGAGGAAGAGGAGGAGGTAGAGGAGGAGGAAGTGGAGGAGGTGGAGTAAGAGGAGGCGGAGGAGGAGAAGGAGGTGGAGGAGGTGGAGGAAGAGGAGGTGGAGGGGGAGGTGGAGGATGTGGAGGAAGTGGAGGATGTGGAGGAGGAGGAGGATGAGGAGGTGGAGGTGGAGGAGGTGGAGGAGGTGGAGGAGGAGGATGAGGATGTGGAGGATGAGGAGGATGAGGAGATGGAGGAGGAGGAGGAGGAAGTGGAGGAGGAGAGGAGGTGGAGGAGGAGGAGGTGGAGGAGAAGCAGAAGCACCATCGACCACCAGTGGCCCAGCTGCCTGAGCTCTAAGAGAGCAGCTCATCCAGAAGTGTTTGATGTGAACCAGCCAACCCATCCACAACACAGTCCCACCATCCTCAGCACTGTCCTTACTACCACCATCCGATGTGCAAAGTACTGGAGAACCATACTCCATGTACATCACAGTATAGTGTGTACAGAGTAATGTTTCCCACATTACAACAGTGACTACACTCCAAAAGTACTTAATTGACTGTAAAGCTCTTTGAGATGTCCGGTGGTCGTGAAAGGCGCTATATAAATGCAAGTCTTTCTATTCCCCGTGCGTTGTGATTATGGTGAATCCAATTTTTGAGGGGAAATATGGTATAATTGTTTTCATGGTTGCTGTCTCCATGGTGACCAGCCTTTTACTGATAATTGCTCTGTTCCCCCTACTAAGTTGGTCAATTGGAACCACGAACACCTCCATAGACCCGCCCATTACACTGGTCCCGCCTTCTCCAGCAACATTTTGTTCCTGGGGTCGATTTGTCAGCCTTTGCTGCACCCCTCTTTCTAGCACTTTCCATCCCCCTGCTCTGCTCTGCTGCAGTGCGCCTACTGTATGCTGTATCAGTTGCCACGGTAACGTGAAGGATGCGAAGAAAAAGTACTGAATAAGAGAGAGTAGAGGGATGAGTGCAAGAGTTAAGCAGCAATGATGACTCAGTAAAAGCGCATTAGCACTGACAGCCTGTGATCATTGCTAACAACTCCCCTTCAGATGTACTCCCACACATGGGGAGGCTGAATACAGATCCCGGGCCATTAATGAGTGCGGCCCAGTAACAGGGTGGCACTTTTAGCATTTATGTAACAGGCATAAGGGTCTCCCAACACCTGAACCACTTGAGGAATCTGTCCCAAAATACCACAGGGGCATGGCTTCCTCTGCACACCGCACTGTGATGTACACCGAGTATTGAAAGAAAGAAAAGACCTGCATTCATATAGTGCCTCACAATGTCCCAAAGCGCTTTACAGCCAATGTAGTACTTTTGAAGTGCAGTCACTGTCGTAATGGGGGAAATGCGGCAGCCAATTTGCGCACAGCAAGATCCCACAAACAGCAATGTGATAATGACCAGATAATCTGTTTTAGTGATGTTAATTGAGGACACCAGGGAGGACCCCGCCCCCCTGCTCATCTTTGAAATGGTGCCGTGGGATCTTTTACACCCACCTTAGAGAGCAGACACAGAGTCTCAGTTTAACGAGTCATCCAGAAATTCAGCACCTCCAACAGTGCAGCATTCCCTCAGCACTGCAGTGGAGTGTCAGCCTTGATTTTTGTGCTCCGTCTCTGGAGTGGGACTTGAACCCACAACCTTCTGACTCAGAGGCGAGAGTGCTATTGTTCTCCATTACCCTGCACACACTGTACTATGACACCACCGCACTGAAGTGGTCCAGAGTCCCAAATTACATCCTATGTGACTGTGATCATGGTAAATTATCCCTCGTTATCGTTTCCTCTGCAACCTTTGACATGGTTGACCGCACCATTCTCCTGCAACTCCTCTCCCCCCTTGTCCAGCTGGGTGGGACTGCAGTCGCCTGGTTCCATTCTTATCGACCCAGTCGTAGCCGGGGAATCACCGGCAACGGCTTCTCTTCCCGTCCCCGCACCGTTACCTCTGGTGTCCCCCAAGGATCTGTCCTTGGCCCCCTGCTATTTCTCATCTGCATGTTGCCCCTTGGCGACATCATCCGGAAACACGGCATCAGTTTCCACCTGTGCGCCCAGCTCAACCTCGACACCATCTCCCTCGATCCCTCCAATGTCTCTGATAGGTCACATTGCTTGTCCGACATCCAGTACTGGATGAGCAGAAATTTCCTCCAACGAAATATTGGGAGGACCGAAGCCATTGTCTGCGGTGACCGCCACAAACTCTGTTCCGTAGCCATCGACTCCATCCCTCTCCCTGGCAACTGTCTGAGGCTGAACCAGACTGTTTGCAATCGTGGCCTCCTACTTGCCTCAGAGCTGAACTTTCCACCCCATATCTGCTCCATCACCAAGACTCGGTAAGGCTGTCCGTCTCCGCCCCTGCTGATAGCCAACCTCCTTCCTTCGATGGTTCACGATGGCACGTTTCAAGGAAGCACGAGACACTCAATGACGCAACTAGACACAGAGAGTTGCTTTCAGTTTCTTTCGGCCCTCTGTCGACCTGTTAAAAACCGGCTCCTTTATATACTGTATTTTGCCTACCTCAAAGGTACATGTCACCGATAAGACCACATGACCAATCTATTCCTGAATCCCTGGAAGACAATCTATTCATGTAAACAGCTGTAGTTGTTTACACCAAAGCACAGCTACTTCCCATAAACAAGACTTCCTGATGCAAGAACCTTTGAAGAATAGGCTTTATTAACCGTCATCTTTCTATCCTGCAGTTAATGGATCCTTCTACCTATGTTTATTACTCGAGCCCCTAAATCATTTATGGCTCACGTCATTACTGCACCCTATTTCCTTGCAAAGGCATTTCTCGTATATAATACTCAGACATGAAATGTAGAGACAAGCCCGGCTTTCCTCTCACAACACTTCACAGTCATGGGGTGGAAATTTGGTGTTCTCGTGCCTCAGTTAGCGGCCAGAGGGGGGGCAATACTGCGAGCGCAATAACTTAGCGGCCGGGCGCACAGCTTTTAACGGCCCGACGGAAAATTCAGTGGGGCACAGACCGTTAGCGCCTGGCTGCTGACTATCAGCCCGATCCTGATGTCAGTCCTGCTGCAATGTCCCTCTTGCGCCCCGCTCACTAAATTAGGTGCAGCTGCCTCATTTAGCGCCCGCCGATAACCATGTCTGAAAAAACAGTCGGGACAGGCTTCCAGAGCCATTAACGGGTAGCCATTAAAGGGATGAGGAAGGACTTCGCTTGGAGGTCACAGTCAGTGCAACGTTTACAGAGCACAGTGTGTGAGCCTCCCAGTTTGCAGCGGCAGACAGACATAACAGTTCAGCTTGAGAAAAACTCATTTTGAAAGCATTACTGTGCTGCCAGCATCGCATTCTACATGCTCTAGCAAGGCGGCGTCAAGAGAGAAGGGCTGTTGTCCATGTCGGCGGCTGAAGGAGGAGAGCCCCTCGACATCGGGGCAGGAGACCTTATCTCCCACGGCTTTACTGGCGGCAACACTCATACCTCGCCCTGTCCGAGGACCAGTGTGTTAGAAGGCTGTGCTTCTGAAAGGAGGTAGTTACAGAGATACACCATCTACTGCAGGCAAACCTGCAGCCTCACATCGGCACCAGGACTGCGCTGCTCGTCACCGTGAAGGTCACGGTGACGCTCACCTTCTATGCCCCCGGCTCCTTCCAGGCTGCATCAGGGGACTCACATTGCTACACACACAGAATGGGCTTCACTACCTTCCCGACGACCGGGGAGAAACAGAATGAATGCCCATGTGGGGTTTGCCAGCATAGCGGGCTTCCCGAGGGTGCAAGGAGAAATTGCCTGCACGCACGTGACCTTGTGAGCATCGTTCCAAAATGCGGAGATCTTCAGAAACAGAAAGGGATACCACTCCCTAAATGCGCAGCTGGTGTGCGACCACACGCAGCACGTCTTCGCAGTCGATGTTCCCGATCCTGGAGGCGCACATAATGCCTTTATCCTGCGGGAGAGCACTGTGCCTCGACTGTTTCAGCCACCACAGCTGGACAAGGGATACGGCCTGGCCACCTGGCGAAGGACCCCCTTCCGCAACCCACCACAGTGCCGGAGGAATGCTACAGTGAGAGCCCTGACAACATCATCGAGCAGATTCAACGGTCCCGATGCCTGGACCGCTCTGAAGGCAGCCTTCAATATTCCCCTCACCAGTGTGGGATGGCTGGGGTGCAGGCCGTGGCGGGTGCAGAGGCAGACTGGCAGTGGCGGGAGCTGGAATGCTGTTATTGTGAGGAAGGACAGCACCTTCCATTTCCAGCGGCCCACTGCCAGTCCTCCGGGGCGGAGCCGGAACATCTGGAGCAGTGTGGTGCTCCCACAGATTGCTGACCTGCTGCGTCACCGTCTGTTCCCCGTCCGACTGTGGGGATGACAGAGAGGATAGCGGCAAACACAGCTTGCATGGCATCACTCTGAGACCGAAGGAATGCAGCCTGCGCTTTAAACGCTGCAGTCTGAGGTCGCACGCCAGCAACCAGTGTCTGCAGGACCTCACAAAGACCTTGCGTGGCTTCGGCCTGTGATGTCACGGCTGCTGCCACATCAACCGTGTCTCGCGCTGTCACCTCTGGGACCCCACTGATGCTCGTTGAGCCCGCTTCCCGGTTTATCCGGGCAAGGGTGGGCTCAGTGGACTGCTGAGAGGCACGGGCAATGCTGGAGGCGGCCTCCGCCACACTCACACCAAGTGCAGCCATGCTCTGTGCCACCCTCCCAAATGCACCAATAATCGCACCATGCACCTGCATCACCTCCCTGGACGGAGCCTCCCAATCCAGGTCCTCATCTGCTGGTGACGCGTCTTGGGACCTTTTACTATGTTTAAGGCGCTATATAAATGCCACTTGTTATTATTGTTCTGAATTACTCTGCGCACTCTGTACAATGGTGTACATGGAATCAGCCCACTCCTCCCTCGTCTGCCTCGCACCTGACACTTGATTGGCCCATCTTTGTTGGATTCTTTTGCTTCATTTCCTCTTTTACACGAAGCTGCTGTTTCTCCGTGCGCTGAGCTGCTGGCCACTGCTTGCTGTTACTGAGCGGTGACTGTGCTCAGTGCCCTGTTATTGTCCGTTTTACCTCTGCTCTCTCCATCGGACTTTTCCTTCACTGAGTGACAGCAGTGTGAGAAATGGTTCCCTTTCTATGGGTTTGTGCTATTTTCCTTTTCTCATCTTTGCTTCCACAACCACCACGATGACTTTCCCTTCGCCAGTCCAGGCAGAACACCGTCCGCAGTGCCAAGGGGGAAGTGATTATGTTTTGTGGACTTCACAGGAAGAATTTCTTTTCACCATTAACTTCGTTGGAGACCCAATCATTTGGGACACTGGCCTTTTCCATCGGCGAGCTCAGAAATCTGCTTCTTGATAGGTTCTTTTAATTTAGAGGTAATTTCCTGTCTGGCATCAAGAAAGAAAGACTTGCATTTATATAGCGCCTTTCACAATCTCAGGACGTCCCAAAGCACTTTACAGCCAATGAAGTACTTTTGAAGTACAGTGACTGTTGTAATGTGGGAAACACGGCAGCCAATTGCGCACAGTAAACAGCAATGAGATAATGAGCAGATAATCTGTTTTTAGTGATCTTGGATGAGAGATAAATGTTGAACATGGGAACATAAGAACATAAGAATTAGGAACAGGAGTAGGCCATCTAGCCCCTCGAGCCTGCTCCGCCATTCAACAAGATCATGGCTGATCTGGCCGTGGACTCAGCTCCACTTACCCGCCTGCTCCCCGTAACCCTTAATTCCCTTATTGGTTAAAAATCTATCTATCTGTGACTTGAATACATTCAATGAGCTAACCTCAACTGCTTCCTTGGGCAGAGAATTCCGCAGATTCACAACCCTCTGGGAGAAGAAATTCCTTCTCAACTCGGTTTTAAATTGGCTCCCCCATATTTTGAGGCTATGCCCCCTAGTTCTAGTCTCCCCGACCAGTGGAAACAACCTCTCTGTCTCTATCTTCTGTATCCCTTTCATTATTTTAAATGTTTCTATAAGATCACCCCTCATCCTTCAGAACTCTAACGAGTAAAGACCCAGTCTACTCAATCTATCATCGTAAGATAACCCTCTCATCTCCGGAATCAGCCTAGTGAATCGTCTCTGTACCCCCTCCAAAGCTAGTATATCCTTCCTTAAGTAAGGTGACCAAAACTGCACGCAGTACTCCAGCTGCGGCCTCACCAATACCCTGTACAGTTGCAGCAGGACCTCCCTGCTTTTGTACTCCATCCCTCTCGCAATGAAAGCCAACATTCCATTCGCCTTCCTGATTACCTGCTGCACCTGCAAACTAACCTTTTGGGATTCATGCACAAGGACCCCCAGGTCCCTCTGCACTGCAGCATGTTGTAATTTCTCCCCATTCAAATAATATTCCCTTTTACTGTTTTTTTTTTCAAGGTGGATCACCTCACATTTTCCGACATTGTATTCCATCTGCCAAACCTTAGCCCATTCACTTAACCTATCTAAATCTCTTTGCAGCCTCTCTGTGTCCTCCACACAACCTGCTTTCCCACTAATCTTTGTGTCATCTGCAAATTTTGTTACACTACACTCTGTCCCCTCTTCCAGGTTATCTATGTATATTGTAAACAGCTGTGGTCCCAGCACCGATCCCTGTGGCACACCACTAACCACCGATTTCCAACCCGAAAAGGACCCATTTATCCCGACTCTCTGCTTTCTGTTAGCCAGCCAATTCTCGATCCATGCTAATACATTTCCTCTGACTCCACGTACCTTTATTTTCTGCAGTAACCTTTTGTGTGGCACCTTATCGAATGCCTTTTGGAAATCTAAATACACCACATCCATCGGTACACCTCTATCCACCATGCTCGTTATATCCTCAAAGAATTCCAGTAAATTAGTTAAACATGATTTCCCCTTCATGAATCCATGTTGCGTCTGCTTGATTGCACTATTCCTATCTAGATGTCCCGCTATTTCTTCCTTAATGAGAGCTTCAAGCATTTTCCCCACTACAGATGTTAAACTAACAGGCCTATAGTTACCTGCCTTTTGTCTGCCCCCTTTTTTAAACAGAGGCGTTACATTAGCTGCTTTCCAATCCGCTGGTACCTCCCCAGAGTCCAGAGAATTTTGGTAGATTATAACGAATGCATCTGCTATAACTTCCGCCATCTCTTTTAATACCCTGGGATGCATTTCATCAGGACCAGGGGACTTGTCTACCTTGAGTGTCCCGTTAGCCTGTCCAGCACTACCCCCCTAGTGATAGTGATTATCTCAAGGTCCTCCCTTCCCACATTCCCGTGACCAGCAATTTTTGGCATGGTTTTGTGTCTTCCACTGTGAAGACCGAAGCAAAATAATTGTTTAGGGTCTCAGCCATTTCCACATTTCCCATTATTAAAGTCCCCTTCTCATCTTCTAAGGGACCAACATTTACTTTAGTCACTCTTTTCCGTTTTATATATCGGTAAAAGCTTTTACTATCTGTTTTTATGTTTTGCGCAAGTTTACTTTCGTAATCTATCTTTCCTTTCTTTATTGCTTTCTTAGTCATTCTTTGCTGTCGTTTAAAATTTTCCCAATCTTCTATTTTCCCACTAACCTTGGCCACCTTATACGCATTGGTTTTTAATTTGATACTCTCCTTTATTTCCTTGGTTATCCACGGCTGGTTATCCCTTCTCTTATCGCCCTTCTTTTTCACTGGAATATATTTTTGTTGAGTACTATGAAAGAGCTCCTTAAAAGTCCTCCACTGTTCCTCAATTGTGCCACCGTTTAGTCTGTGTTCCCAATCTACTTTAGCCAACTCTGCCCTCATCCCACTGTAGTCCCCTTTGTTTAAGTATAGTACGCTCGTTTGAGACACTACTTCCTCACCCTCAATCTGTATTACAAATTCAACCATACTGTGATCACTCATTCCGAGAGGATCTTTTACTAGGAGATCGTTTCTTATTCCTGTCTCATTACACAGGACCAGATCTAAGATAGCTTGCTCCCTTGTAGGTTCTGTAACATACTGTTCTAAGAAACAATCCCGTATGCATTCTATGAATTCCTCCTCCAGGCTACCCTGTGCGATTTGATTTGACAATCGATATGTAGGTTAAAATCCCCCATGATTACTGCCGATCCTTTTTCACATGCCTCCATTATTCCCTTGATTATTGTCCGCCCCACCGTGAAGTTATTATTTGGGGGCCTTTTTCCCCTTACTATCTCTAATCTCCACCCACAATGATTCAACATTTTGTTCATTAGAGCCAATATCATCTCTAACAACTGCCCTGATATCATCCTTTATTAACAGAGCTACCCCACCTCCTTTCCCTTCTTGTCTATTTTTCCGAATTGTCAGATACACCTGTATGTTTAATTCCCAGTCTTGGCCACCCTGCAACCATGTTTCTGTAATGGCCACTAAATCATACCCCTTTGTAATGATTTGAGCCGTCAACTCATTTACTTTATTTCGAATGCTGCGTGTGTTTAGGTAGAGTGTTTTAATACTAGTTTTTAAACCATGATTTTTAGTTTTGACCCCTCCTGCAGCCCCTTTATATTCATACATATTGTCCCTTCCTATCACCTTGTGGTTTACACTTACCCCAGTGCTACTCTGCTCAGTTGCCTCCTGCCTTTTGCATTCTTTCTTGGAGTCCTGTTCATCTGAGCTCTCACCCACTCTAACTCGCTCAGAGCCCTCTCCTGGGTTCCGAATATTCCTCGCATTGAGGCACCGAGCTTTCATGCTTGCCTTTTTATTACACTTTGACCCTTTAGAATTTTGCTGTACAGTGGCCCTTTTTGTTTTTTGCCTTGGGTTTCTCTGCCCTCCACTTTTACTCATCCCCTTTCTATCTTTTGCTTCTGTCTCCATTTTGTTTCCCTCTATCTCCCTGCATTGGTTCCCTTCCCCCTGCCATATTAGTTTAACTCCTCCCCAACAGCACTAGCAAACACTCCCCCTGGGTCATTGGTTCCGGTCCTGCCCAGGTGCAGACCGTCCGGTTTGTACTGGTCCCACCTCCCCCAGAACCGGTTCCAATGCCCCAGGAATTTGAATCCCTCCCTGCTGCACCACTGCTCAAGCCATGTATTCATCTGCGCTATCCTGCGATTCCTACCCTGACTAGCACATGGCATTGATAGCAATCCCGAGATTACTGCTTTTGAGGTCCTACGTTTTAATTTAGTTCCTAGCTCCTTAAATTCGTCTCGTAGGACCTCATCCTTTTTTTACCTATATTGTTGGTACCAATGTGCACCACGACAACTGGCTGTTCAGCCTCCCTTTTCAGAATGTCCTGCACCCCCCCGAGACATCCTTGACCTTTGCACCAGGGAGGCAACATACCATCCTGGAGTCTCGGTTGCGGCCGCAGAAACGCTATCTATTACCCTCACAATTGAATCCCCTATCACTATCGCTCTCCCACTCTTTTTTCTGCCCTCCTGTGCAGCAGAGCCAGCCACGGTGCCATGAACTTGGCTGCTGCTGCCCTCCCCTGATGAGTCATCCCCCTCAACAGTACTCAAAGCAGTGTATCTGTTTTGCAGGGGAATGACCGCAGGGGACCACTGCACTACCTTCCTTGCACTGCTCTTCCTGCTGGTCTTCCATTCCCTATCTGGCTGTGGACCCTTCACCTGCCGTAAGACCAACTCGCTACACGTGCTACTCACGTCATTCTCGGCATCGTGGATGCTCCAGAGTGAATCCACCCTCAGCTCCAATTCCGGCCAGGTTACCGGGGAGAACTCCCCTGCTCTTCAATTAGTGGCCATGAGGTATTTTACATCCACGTGAGAGAGCAGACGGGGCCTTAGTTAAACATCTCATCCAAAAATCGGCACCTCCGACAGTGCAGCACTGCACTGAAGTGAATGTATAATCCTTCAGGCTCTGCCTATTCTGTTTAGACAAACAGTGAAAACTCCACTTGTGTTACAGATCGCGGCAGTACAGGCCACCAGTTCTCAGCTCACATTCAGTTTTTTCCAATATCATCATCACAGGCAGTCCCTCGAAATCGAGGAAGACTTGCTTCCACTCTAAAAGTGAGTTCTCAGATGACTGTACAGTTCAATATGGGAATTACAGTCTCTGTCACAGGTGGGACAGACAGTGGTTGGAGGAAAGGGTGGGTGGGGAGTCTGGTTTGCCGCACACTTCTTCCGCTGCCTGCGCTTGGTTTCTGCATGTTCTCGGCGATGAGACTCGAGGTGCTCAGCGCCCTCCCGGATGCTTAGGACGATCTTGGGTAAAGGATTCCCAGGTGATGGTGGGGATGTTGCACTTTATCAAGGAGGCTTTGAGGGTGTCCTTGAAATGTTTCCTCTGCCCACCTGGGCTTGCTTGCCGTGTCGGAGTTCCGAGTAGAGAGCTTGCTTTGGGAGTTTCGTATCGGGCATGCGGACGATGTGGCCCGCCCAACGGAGCTGGTCGAGTGTGGTCAGTGCTTTGATGTTGAGGATGTTGGCCTGATCGAGAACACTGACGTCGGTGCGTTTGTCCCCCCAGGGGATTTGCAGGATCTTGCGGAGGTATTGTTGGTGGTATTTCTCCAGTGCTTTGAAGTGTCTACTATATATGGTCCACATCTCTGAGCCATATAGGAGGGCGGGTATCACTACAGCCCTGTAGATCATGAGCTTGGTGCCAGATTTGAGATCCTGGTCTTCAAACACTCTCTTCCTCAGGCGGCCGAAGGCTGCGCTGGCGCACTGGAGGCGGTGTTGGACAACGTCATCGATGTCTGCCCTTGCTGATGGTAGGCTCCCAAGGTATGGAAAATGGTCCACGTTGTCCAAGGCTGCGCCATGGATTTTGATGACTGGGGAGCAGTGCTGTGTGGCGGGGTCAGGTTGGTGGAGGACCTTTGTCTTCCGGATGTTTAGTGTAAGATCCATGCTTTCATACGCCTCGGTGAAGATTTTGACGATAGTTTGGAGTTCGACCTCTGAATGTGCGCAGACACAAGAGTCGTCCGCGTACTGTAGTTCAATGACCGAGGATGGGGCGGTCTCGGATCTGGCCTGGAGATGATGAAGGTTGAACAGGTTCCCACTGGTTCTGTAGTTTAGTTCCACTCCAGCTTGTTGAGTGTGAGGTAGAGCATTGCAGCGAGGAAGATCGAGAAGAGTTTTGGCGCGATGATGCAGCCCTGCTTGACCCCTATCCGGACGTTGATTGGGTCTGTGGTGGATCCGTTGGTCAGGATCATGGCTTGCATGTCATCATGGAGCAGGCGGAATATGGTGACAAACATTTGGGGGCAGTCGAAACGGAGGAGGACGCTCCATCATGGTCGACAGTGTCAAAGGCCTTTGTGAGGCCAAAGAAGGCCATGTACAAGTATTGGTGCTGTTCCCTGCATTTCTCTTGTAGTTGTCGCGTGGTGAAGATCATGTCCGTTGTACCCCTTAGTGGACGAAATCCGCATTGTGACTCTGGGAGGAGCTCCTCAACCACAGGGAGAAAACGGTTGAGGAGGATTCTAGCGATGACTTTCCCAATGGCTGGCAGCAGGGAGATTCCCCTGAAATTGCCGCAGTCAGACTTGTCTCCTTTTTTAAAGATGGTCACACATTCCAGTTCAGGTTTGAACAAACTATACTGCAGGTCCCACTGACCCAGATATCACTCAGAATGGCAGCAGCACATCCCCAACATTGGCCAAAGGAAGAGAATGTAATGCAGGGAGAGGCAATCTGTGCATGATAACCACAGATTAGACAGAGTCCGACAGCAAGTACAATGAGATTACAGCTGTATCTGATAGAAACCCCAAGGGTATGACACACAGGAGGACTGCAGACGCTATCGAACAGCAGCCAATTATTTAACATTCACAATCTCAGCCATTCTGTACTGTTTATACACACTGTCACTCTCTCCCCCATTCTGTACCTTTTATATATACTGTCACACTGTCACTCTCTCCCCAATCCTGTACTTTTATACACACTCTTTCATTCATTCACTCTCACCCAAAAAGTCTCACTCACTCACACTCACTCACACACACTCACTCACTCACTCACTCACGCTTACTCACTCGCTCACACTCACTCTCACTCACTCACTCACTCATTCTCACTCACTCATGCTCACACTCACTCATGCTAACTCTCACTCTCACTCACTCGCTCTCACTCACTCACACTCACACTCACATCACACACTCTCGCTCACTCACACTCAAACTCACTCACTCACTCTCACTCATTCTCACTCACCCATGCTCACACTCACTCCTGCTCACTCTCACTCACTCGCTCACACTCGCTCACACTCGCTCACTCTCACTAACTCACTCGCTCGCACTCACTCACACTCACTCATTCTCACTCTCACTCACTCACTCACACCCACTCACCATCTCACTCTCATTCTCACTCATTTTCACTTACACTCACACACACTCTCACTCACTCTCACTCAATTACTCACTCACAGTCACTCTCACTCTCACTCACTCACTGACTCACACTCACACTCACTCACTTACTCTCACTCTCACTCAACCACTCACTCACTCTCAGTCACTCACACTCACAAACTCATTCACTCACTCATACTCACTCTCACTCACACTCATACTCACTCATTCTAGTTCACTCACTCTCACTCATTCACCTAAACTCATTCACTCACTCTCACACAATCTCACTCTCACTCACTCACTTACGCTCACACAATCACTCTCACTCACTCTCTCATACATACACACACTCAATCTCTCTCACTCTCACACGCACTCATTTTCTCACTCTCACTCGCTCACACACTCACTCACTCTCACTCATTCACTCTCACTCATGCTCACAATCACTCACACTCTCACTCACTCATTCTCACTCATTCATGCTCACTCTCAATCTCACTCACACTCACTCACATTCTCACTCACACACACTCACTCACAATCTCATTCACTCTCACTCACTCACTCTCTCACTCTCTCACTCTCTCACTCACACACAAACTCGCTCACATACTCACTCTCATTCACTCACTCACTCACGCACACACTTACACACTCTCACTCATACACACTTACTCACTCACTGCTTCACTCACATGCCCTCACACACTCACTCTCACTCACTCTCACTCATTCTCACTCACTCACTCTCATACTCACTCTCACACTCACTCTCACTAACTCACGAACTCACTCACTCTCATTCACTCACACTCATACTCATTCACTCACTCTCACCCATTCTCACTCACCCATGCTCACACTTACTCATGCTCACTCTCACTCTCATTCACTCACACTCGCTCACTTTCACTAACTCACTCGCTATCATTCACTCACACTCTCACACTCTCGCTCACTCACTCACACTCACTCATTCACTCTCACTCACTCACTCATTCTCACTTACACCCACTCACCCTCTCACTCTCATTCTCACTCATTCTCACTTACACTCACTCACTCACACTCACTCTCACTCAATTACTCACTCACACCCACTCACTTTCTCACTCACATTCACTCACTCTCACTCACTCAGTCACTGACTCACACTCACTCACTCACTCTCACTCAACCACTCACTCACTCTCACTCATACTCACACACACTCACTCTCACTCACTCACACTCATACTCACTCTAATTCACTCACTCTCACTCATTCACCTAAACTCACTCACTTACTCTCACTCACACACAATCTCACTCTCACTCACTCACTTATGCTCTCACTCACTCTCTCACACATACACGCAATCTCTCCCTCACTCTCACAAACACTCACTTTCTCGCTCTCACTCACTCTCACTCATTCACTCTCACTCACTCATACTCACTCACAATCACTCACACTCACTCACACTCTCACGCACCCATTCTCATTCACTCATGCTCACACTCATGTTCATTCTCACTCACTCTCACATTCACTCACTCTCAATCTCACTCAGTCACACACTCACTCACTCACACACTCACTCACAATTGTATTCACTCTCTCTCACTCACTCACTTTTTCACTCTCTCATTCACTCACTCACACACAAACTCGCTCACATACTCTCATTCACTCACACACACACTCACACACACTCACTCATACACTCACTCATGCACTGATTCACTCACATGCCCTCACACACTCGCTCACACTCACTCTCACTCACTCTCACATGGACACACTCACTCAACTCACTCACTCTCACCCTCTCACTCTCATTCTCACTCATTCTCACTTACACTCACACACTCTCACTCACTCACACCCACTCACCCTCTCACTCTCATTCTCACTCATTCTCACTTACACTCACACATTCTCACTCACTCACTCACATTCACTTTCACTCAATTACTCACTTACACCCATTCACTCACACTCTCACTCACCCACTGATTCTCACTCACTCTCACTCAACTACTCACTCACAGTCACTCACACCCACTAACTCAGTCATTCACTCTCACTCATACTCACACACACTCACTCTCACTCTTTCACATTCATACTCACTCACTCTAATTCACTCACTTACTCATTCACCTAAACTCACTCACTCACTCTCACTCTCACACAATCTCACTCTCACTCTCACTCACTTACGCTCTCAAAATCACTCTCTCATTCTCTCATACATACACACACTCAATATCTTTCTCACTCTCACACACTCACTTTCTCATTCTCACTCGCTCACACACTCACTCACTATTACTCATTCACTCTCACTCACTCATACTCACACTCACTCATGCTTACTCTCATTCACTCACTCTCACACTCACTCACTCTCAATCTCACACACTCTCACTCACTCACTCTCTCACACACTCACTCACAATCTCATTCACTCTCTCTCACTCACTCTCACTTTCTCAGTCTCTGATTCACTCACTCACTCTCACACAAACTCACTCACATACGTACTCTCATTCACTCACTCACGCACGCACACTCACTCACACAATCTCACTCATACACTCACTCACTGCTTCCCTCTCATGCCCTCACACACTCGCTCACACTCACTCTTACTTTCTCACTCTCTCACACTCACTCACACACTCCTTCACTCACTCTCTCACGCTCACTCTCAATCACTCACTCACACACACTTTTTCTCTCACTCACAATCTCACTCACTCACTCAGTTTCTCACTCTCATTCACTCACACACTCACTCACTCCCACTCACTCACTATCATTCACATACTCACACTCACTCACTCACATACTCACTCACTCACTCCTCTCACTCACTCATTCACACTCACTCACTCGCTCACTCACATGCTTTTACCCAATCACTCTCATTCACTAAATTTCAATCTCACTCACACTCATTCGCTCACACACTCACTCTCACTTGCTCACCCTCACACTCACTAACTTTCACTCACTCACGGACACTCACTCATGCACACTCACTCACATTCTCACTCTCACTCACACATTCTCACTCATTTGCTCACTCAGTTGCTCACTCACACACTCACACACTCACTCACACTCACTCACTCGCTCACACTCACTCTATCACTCACTCTCCCTCACATACACTTTCTCATACTCGCTCACACACACTCTCACACTCACTCTCTCATTCACACTCACTCTCATTCACTCTCAATTACTCTCACTCATTCTCATTGACTCTCACTCGCACTCACTCACACTCATCCACTCACTCTAACATACTCTCACTCATGCACTCTCACTCTCACTCACTCTCTCACAATCACACTCACTCACTCTCACTTACTCATATTCACACTCATCCTCACTTATATTCACACTCGCTCTCACTCACACTCACTCTCAGATTCTCACACTTTCACTCACTCACTACTCCTTCACTCACACACTCACTCTCTAATTCTCAATCAATCACTCAATCACTCACTCACTCTCACTCACTCTCAATCGCTCTCATACACACTCACTTTCTCTCTCTCACACACTCACTCTCACTCACTCACTCACTCTCATTCACTCACATACTCACTCTCACTCACTCACACTCACACTCATTCACACTCACTCTCTCTATCACTCACTCTCCCTCACATGCACTTTCTCACTCTCACTCGCTCACACACAAACTCACGCTCACTCTTGTTCATTACCCTCACTCGCTCACTCTCACTCACACTCTCACTCACACACTCACTCACTCTCACTCACTCATTCTCTCTTACTCTCACTCATACTCATTCTCACTCATGCACTCTCACTCTCTCACAATCACACTCAATCACTCTCACTTAACCATATTTACACTCACTCTCACTCACTCACTCCTTCACTCACAGTCACTCACTCTCACTGTCACTCTCAATCGCACTAACTCGCCCACTCACTCATTCACTTTCTCGCTCTCACTCGCTCACACTCACTCACTCACTCTCACTCACTCACTCTCATTCACATACTCACACTCACTCACTCACACTCACTCACACTCCCCCTCTCTTTCTTACACTCTCACACACACTCACTCACTCTCACTCATACACTCACACATTCACTCTAACTCACTCACTCTCACTCACTCACTCACCCTCACTTACTCAATCTCAATCACTCACTCTCTCACAATTACACTCACTCATTCTCACTAATGCACTCACTCTCACTCACTTATATTCACACTCACTCTCACTCACTCCTTCACTCACACTTACTCTCACTGTCACTCTCAATCACATTCACTCACTCTCTCACACACACTCACTTTCTCTCTCTGACACTCTCACACATTCACTTTCTCGCTCACTTGCTCACATACTCATGCACACTCACTCGCTCACTCACACTCATTCACATACTCACACACACTCAAACACTCACAATCACTCCCACTCACTCACTCTCTCCCACTCACTCATTCTCACTCACATGCTCTTACTCATTCATTTTCACTCTCACTCACTTTGAAATTCGCTCACTCGCACTCACTCACTCACACTCACTCACCCACTCTCACTCACTTACCAACACTCACTCACATTCTCACTCTCACTCACACATTCTCACTCTCATTTGCTCACTCACACACACTCACTCGCACTCACTCTCACTCATACTCACTCACTCACTCTCACACACTCACTCACACTCACTCTCTCTATCACTCACTCTCACATAAACTTTCTCACTCTCATTCACTCACACACACTCACACTCACTCTCTTGTTCACACCCTCACTCACTCACTCTCAATTACTCTCACTCACTCTCACTCACACTCTCTCACTCACACACTTACTCACACTCACTGATTCTCACTTACTCTCACTCACACTCTCTCACTCATGCACTCTCACTCACTCTCAATCACGCTCAATCACTCACTTACTCGTTTTCACACTCACTCTCACTCATTATTCGCATTCGCTCTCACTCACTCACTCTCACTTTCTCTATCACTCAATCTCACTCATTCACTCCTTCACTCACTCTCACCGTCACTCTCAATCACACTCACTCACCCACTCTCACTCACTCACTTTCTTGCTCTCACTCGCTCACACACTCACTCAATCTCATTCACATACTCACATTCACTCACACTCACTCAGTCTCATTTTCACTCATTCATGCTCACACTCACTCATGCTCACATTCACTCACACACTCATTCACTCGCTCACTCACATGTTCTTACTCACTTATTCTCGCCCTCACTCACTCTCAATCTCACTCACACACTCACTCACACTCACTCACGTTCTCACTCTCACTCACATTCTCACTCATTCATTCACTTGCTCACTCGCTCACACACTACACTCACTCTCATTCACTCACACTCACTCACTCACTCTCACTTGCACACACTCATTCTCTCTATCACTCACTCTCCCTCACACACATTTTTTCACTCTCATTCGCTCACACACACTCTCATGCTCACTCTCTCATTCACTCACCCTCACTCACTCACTCTCAATTACTCTCACTCATTCTCATTGACTATCACTCGCACTCACTCACTCTCACCCACTCACTCTAACTTACTCTCACTCACACTCACGCTCACTCATGCACTCTCACTCTCACTCACTCTCACAATCACACTCACTCACTCTCACTTATTCATATTCACACTCACCCTCACTTACTCATATTCACACTCGCTCTCACTCACTCTCACTCTCACATTCTCACACTTTCACTCACTCACTACTCCTTCACTCACACACTCACACTCACTCACTCACTCTCAATCAATCAATCACTCACTCTCACTCGCTCTCATACACACTCACTTTCTCCCTCACACACGCACTCTCACTCACTTTCTCACTCTCATTCACTCACACACTCACTCACATTCACTCAAACTCACTCACTCATTCACACTCACTCTATCACTCACTCTCCCTCACATGCACTTTCTCACTCTCTCTCGCTCACACACACTCTCACGCTCACTCTTGTTCCTTCACCCTCACTCGCAATTACTCTCACTCACTCTCACTCACACTCTCACTCACACACTCACTCACTCTCACTCCCTCATTCTCACTTACTCTCACTCATACTCATTCTCACTCATGCACTCTCACTCTCTCACAATCACACTCAATCACTCTCACTTTACCATATTTACACTCACTCTCACTCATTCATATTCACATTCACTCTCACTCACTCACTCCTTCACTCACAGTCACTCACCCTCACTGTCACTCTCAATCGCATTCACTCACCCACTCACTCATTCACTTTGTCGCTCTCACTCGCTCACACACTCAATCTCACCCACTCACTCACTCTCATTCACATACTCACACTCACTCACACTCCCCCTCTCTTTTTTACACTGACACACACTCACTCACCCACTCTCACTCATACATACTCACTCATTCACTCTAACTCACTCTCACTCACTCACTCACCCTCACTCACTCACTAACTCAATCACTCACTTTACTCTCTCACAATCACACTTACTCACTTTCACTAATGCACTCACTCTCACTCACTCATATTCACACTCACTCTCACTCACTCCTTCATTTACACTCACTCTCACTGTCACTCTCAATCACACTCACTCACTCTCATTCACTCTCACACACACACACTCACTTTCTCTCTCTGACACTCTCACACATTCACTTTCTCACTCACTTGCTCACACATTCACTCACGCTCACTCACACTCATTCACATACTCACACACACTCAAACACTCACAATCACACTCACTCACTCACTCACTCTCACACTCATTCTCACTCACATGCTCTTACTCACTCATTTTCACTCTCACTCACTCTGAAACTCGCTCATTCACTCACTCTCACTCACCCACTCTCTCACTCACTCTCACTCACTTTCCAACACTCACTCACATTCTCACTCTCACTCATACTTCTCACTCTCACTCATTTGCTCACACACACATTCACTCACACTCACTCTCACTCACACACACTCACACTCACTCACTCACTCACTCACTCTCACACACTCACTCACACTCACCCTCTATCACTCACTCTCTCTCACATACACTTTCTCACTCTCACTCACATTCACACACTCTCACGCTCACTCTCTCGTTCACACTCTCACTCACTCACTCTCAATTACTCTCACTCACTCTCACTCACTCTCACTCACACTGTCTCACTCACACGCATACTTACACTCACTGATTCTCACTTACTCTCACTCACACTCTCTCACTCATGCACTCTCACTCACTCTCAGTCACACTCAATCACTCACTTACTCATATTCACACTCACTCTCACTCACTTCACGCTCTCACTCACTCTCACTTCCTCACTCTATCACTCAATCTCACTCACTCCTTCACTCAGTCACTTACTCTCACTGTCACTCTCAATCACACTCACTCACCCACTCTCACTCACTCACTTTCTTGCTTTCACTTGCTCACACACTCACTCACTCTCATTCACATACTCACACTCACTCACAATCACTCACTCACTCTCTCACTCACTCTCACTCACTCATTTTCACTCATTCTCACTCATTCATGCTCACACTCATGCTCACACTCACTCACACACTCATTCACTTGCTCACTCACATGTTCTTACTCACTCATTCTTGCCCTCACTCACTCTCAATCTCACTCACTCACACACTCACTCATACTCACTCACATTCTCACTCACTCTCACTCACATTCTCACTCATTCATTCACTCGCTCACTCGCTCACACACTACACTCACTCTCATTCACTCACAATCACTCACTCACTCTCACTTGCACACACTCATTCTCTCTCTGTCACTCACTCTCCCTTACACACACCTTTTCACTCTCACTCGCTCACACACACTCTCATGCTCACTCTCTCATTCACTCACCCTCAATCACTCACTCTCAATTACTCTCAATCATTCTCATTGACTCTCACTCGCATACACTCACAGTCACCCACTCACTCTAACTTACTCTCACTCACACTCACTCACTCACTCACTCTCACTCACTCATACACTTACTCTCACTCACACTCTCTCAATCACTCTCACTCACAATCATTCACTCACTCTCATTCACTCATACTTACACTTACTCACTCTCAATCACTCTCACTCAATATCACTCACTCAATATCACTCACTCACACACACTCACTCACTCTCACTCACTGTCTCACACTCACTCACTCTCACTCACTCATTCTCACTCACTCATGCTCGCACTCACTCATGCTCGCTCTCACTCACCCTCACTCACTCACTCACTCACGCACTGACTTACTCACTCACATTCACAGTCACTCTCACACTCACTCACTCTCACTCACTTACACATTCCCTTACTCACTTTCACTCACTCACACAGTCACTCACTCACTCTCACACTCACTCACACTCACTCACTCTCACATTCTCACACTGTCACTCACGCTTCTTCACTCTCACTCACTCGCTTACTCACTTTCTCTCACTCTCACTCTCACGCTCAAACACTCACTCATTCACTCTCACTCTGACTCTCACCCACTCACTCCTTCACTCTCACTCTCACTCATTCACTCTCACAATCACTTACTCACGAACTCACTCATACACTCACTCACTCTCACTCGCTGTCACTCTCACTCACTCACTCTCACATTCTCTCAATCTCACACACTCAATCTCATTCACTCGTTGTCACTCTCACTCCCTCTCACTTTCTCACTCACTCACGCACACACTCTCACTCACTCTACTCACTCTCACTCAATCTCACTCACACTCACTCAATCTCACTCCACACACTCACAACCACAATCACTCCCTCACTCTCACACTCACACTTACGCAGTCTCACTCACTCACTCTCTTCATACTCACATGCACTCACTCTCACTCAATCTCATTCACTCTGACTCAATCTAACACTCACTCACTCTCACTACATCTCACTCATGCTCACTCAATCTCACTCTCACTCTCACTCACTCTCTCACTCACTCTCACTCACACATTCACTCACTCTCACTCACACTTGCACTCATTCACTCACTCATACTCACACTCAATCACTCTCACTCAATTTCACTCACTCTCACACACTCACTCACTCTCACTACATCTCACTCATGCTCACTCAATCTCACTCTCACTCTCACTCACTCTCTCACTCACTCTCACTCACACATTCACTCACTCTCACTCACACTTGCACTCATTCACTCACTCATACTCACACTCAATCACTCTCACTCAAACTCAGTCAATCTCTCACTCACACACTCATTTACTTACTCACTCACTTACTTACTCACTCACTTGCTCATTCACACACACTCAAATATTCTCTCACTCATGTGCTCACTCAATCACACTCGTACTCCCTTACTCACTCACACACTCGCTCACTCATGCACACGCTGATTCACTCTCTCACACACTCATTTACTCACTCTCACACACTCATTTACTCACTCTCACACACAGTCACTCACTCTCACTCTCAATCACTCTCACTCTCACTCACTCAGTTGCACACTCCCTTACTCACTCACTTTCGCACGCTTTCAATCACTCACTCACTCTCCCTCTCTCCCTCTCACTCTCCCTTACATACTCATTCACTCATACATACGCTCATTCACTCACTGACTCACTCACTCACTCATACTCTCACTCACTCACACATTCATATACTCACTCACTCATACACACTCGCTCACTCACTCACTTACTCACAGACTCACTCTCACTCATATTCCCTTACTCACTCACACTCAATCATGCTCATTCTCACACTCACTCACTCACTCGCTTTCACTCTCACTCACTCACTTTCAGTCACACTCACTCACTTACTCACTCACTCTCACACTCTCACTCACTCACTGTCACTCACTCACTCACTCTCATTCATTGTCATTCACTCACTCACTCACACTCACTCTCAGTCTCACTCACACACTCACTCACTCACACTTACTCACACACACTCTCACACTCACTCTCACACATTCCCTCACTCACTCTCATGCACTCTCATTTTGTCACTCTCACACTCACTCACTCCCACTCACTCACCCTCACCCACAGTCACTCTCACTAACTCACTCTCACTTTCACTCACTCAATCTACTCTCACTCACTCACTCTCACACTCACTTACTCACTCTCACACTTTTTCTCACTCACACACGCTCACTCACTCTCACTCACACACTCACACACTCATTCTCACTGACTCACTCATGACTCACACCGACTCTCACTCACTCAGTCACTCACACCCACTCACTCAATCTCACTCACTCTTACTCACACTCACTCATTTGCTCACACTCACTCACACTCACTCATTCTCACACTCACGCATTCACTCTTACACTCATTCACTCACTCCAACTCACACTCACTCACTCCAATTCTCTCACTCACTCACCCAAACTCTCTCAATCACACTCTCACTCTCACAGAATCTCACTCCCACTCAGTCACGTACGCTCGCAATCACACTCACTCACTCTCAGTCACTCACACTCACTCACCCGCTCACTCTTCATACTCACACTCACTCACTCTCACTCCCTCTCACTCATTCATACTCACATTTATTCACTCTCACTCATTCTCATTCACACTCATTCACTCACTCACTCATACTAACAGTCACTCACTCTCACTCTCACTCACACTCACACTCACACTCACACTCTAACTCTCTCTCTCATACTGACTCAGTCTCACTCACTCACATACTCACTTGCACACACTCACTCACTCTCACTCACTTATACTCACACTTACTCACTTTCACTCACTCTCACTCAATTTCACTCACTCTCACTCACACTCACTCACTCTCACTCAATTTCACCCATTCTCACTCACACTTATTCACTCTCACTCACTCTCATTCATACTCAGTCACTCACTCACTCTCATTCATAATCACAGTCACTCACTCTCACTCTCACTCACTCTCACTTAATCTCACTCAGTCTCACTCACACTTACTCTCTCACTCACACACACACTCACTCACTCTCATTCACTTTCACTCCCTCACTCTCACTTAATCTCACTCAATCTCTCTCACACACTCACACACTCACTCGCACTCACTCACTCACACTCACTCAATCACACTCACTCATACTCTTACTCTCACTCACATTCTCTCACTCACTCTCACTCACATTCATTCACTCACTCTCATTCACGCATACTTACACTCATTCACTCTCAATCACTCTCACTCAATATCACTCACTCACACACACTGTCTCACACTCACTCACTCTCTCTCACTCATTCTCACTTACTCAAGCTCACACTCACTCATGCTCACTCTCACATCCTCACACTCACTCACTCATGTACTGACTTACTCACTCACACTCACAGTCACTCTCACACTCAATCACTCACTCTCACTCTCACTCTCACTCTCACTCACTCTCACTCACTTACACACTCCCTTACTCACTCCCTTACTCACTCACTTTCACTCACTCACTCAGACACTCACTCACTCTCATTCATTGTCATTCACTCACTCACTCACACTCACTCTCAGTCTCACTCACACACTCGCTCACTCACTCACACTTACTCACTCACTCTCACTCTCATTCACTCTCTTTCACACTTTTCCTCACTCACACATGCTCACTCACTCTCACTCACTCTCACTGACTCACTCATTGACTCACACCAACTTTCACTCACTCACTCACTCTCACTCACACTCACTCACTCATTCGCTCACACTTACTCACACTCACTCATTCTCACACTCACGCCTTCACCCTTACACTCATTCACTCACTTTCACTCACTCCAACTCACACTCACTCAAACTCACACTCACTCACTCCAATTCACTCACTCTCGCTCACTCACCCAAACTCTCTCAATCACATTCTCACTCTCACAGAATCTCACTCCCACTCAGTCACTTATGCTCATAATCACACTCACTCACTCTCACTCACTCTCACTCACTCTCACTCACTCATACTCACATTTACTCACTCTCACTCAATTTCACTCACTCTCACTGATTCTCACTCACACCCATTCACTCATTCTCACTCACTCATACTAACAGTCACTCACTCTCACTCTCACTCACTCTCACTCACTTACACACTCCCTTACTCACTCACTTTCACTCACTCAGACACTCACTAACTCACTCACATTCACTCACTCACTCTCATTCATTGTCATTCATTCACTCACTCACACTCACTCTCAGTCGCACTCACACACTCACTCACACTTACTCACTCACTCTCACTCTCATTCACTTACTCGCTCACTCATGCTCACTCTCACTCATTCTCACACATTCCCTCACTCACTCACACACACTCAATCTTACTTTGTCACTCTCACACTCACTCACACTCACGCACTCTCACCCACTGTTACTCTCACTCACTCACTCTCACTTTCACTCACTCAATCTCACTCTCACTCACTCACTCTCACACTCACTCACTCTCACACTTTTCCTCACTCACACACGCTCACTCACTCTCACTGACTCACACCAACTTTCACTCACTCACTCACACTCACACTCACTCACTCATTCGCTCACACTTACTCACACTCACATTCTCACACTCACGCATTCACTCTTACACTCATTCACTCACTCCAACTCACACTCACTCACTGCAATTCACTCACACTCACTCACCCAAACTCTCTCAATCACATTCTCACTCTCACAGAATCTCACTCTCACTCAGTCACTTATGCTCACAATCACACTCACTCACTCTCAGTCACTCACACTCACTCACTCACTCACTTACACTCACTCACTCACTCTTCATACTCACTCTCACTCACTCACTCATACTCACATTTACTCACTCTCAATTTCACTCACTCTCAATGATTCTCACTCACACCCATTCACTCACTCTCACTCACTCATACTAACAGTCACTCACTCTCACTCTCACTCACTTACACAATCCCTTACTCACTCACTTTCACTCACTTTCACTCACTCAGACATTCACTAACTCACTCACATTCACTCACTCACTCTCATTCATTGTCATTCATTCACTCACTCACACTCACTCTCAGTCTCACTCACACACTTGCTCACTCACACACTTACTCACTCACTCTCACTCTCATTCACTCTCATTCACTTACTCTCTCACTCACACTCACTCTCACTCTCACTCATTCTCACACATTCCCTCACTCACTCTCACACACTCAATCTCACTTTGTCAACCTCACACTCACTCACACTCACTCACTCTCACCCACTGTCACACTCACTCACTCTAACTTTCACTCACTCAATCTCACTCTCACACACTCACTCTCACTGAATCACTCACTGACTCACACCAACGTTCACTCACTCACTCTCACTCACACTCACTCACTCATTTGCTCACACTTACTCACACTCACTCATTCTCACACTCGCGCATTCACTCTTACACTCATTCACTCACTCTCACTCACTCCAACTCACACTCACTCACTCCAATTCACTCACTCTCACTCACTCACCCAAACTCTCTCAATCACATTCTCACTCTCACAGAATCTCACTCCCACTCAGTCACTTATGCTCACAATCACACTCGCTCACTCTCAGTCACTCACACTCACTCACACTCACTCACTCACTCACTTACACTCACTCACTCGCTCACTCTTCATACTCACACTCACTCCCTCTCACTCCCTCTCACTCACTCATACTCACATTTACTCACTCTCACTCAATTTCACTCACTCTCACTGATTCTCACTCACGCCCATTCACTCACTCTCACTCACTCATACTAACAATCACTCACACTCACTCACTCACTCTCACTCACTCACATACTCACTGACTTGCACACTCTCACTCACTCTCACTCACTCTCACTCAATTTCACTCACTCTCACACACTCACTCACTCACTCTCACTCACTCTCACTCACTCTCACTCACTCTCACTCAATTTCACTCACTCTCACACACACTCACTCACTCTCACTCAATTTCATACATTCTCACTCACATTCAATTTCACTCATTCTCACTCAAACTCATTCACTCTCACTCACTCTCACTCACATTCATTCACTCACTTTCATTCATACTCACAGTCACTTACTCTCACTCACTCTCACTTAATCTCATTCAGCCTCACTCACACTCTCACTCACACACACTCACTCACTCTCACTATCTCATACTCACACTTACTCACTCTCACGCACTATCACTCAATTTCTCTTACTCTCATTCACTTTCACTCCCTCACTCTCACTTAATCTCACTCAGTCTCACTCACACACTCACTTACACTCACTCACTCACTCACACTCACACTCACTCATATACTTACTCTCACTCACACTCTCTCACTCATTCTCACTCACAATCATTCACTCACTCTCATTCACGCATACTTACACTCACTCACTCTCAATCACTCTCACTCAATATCACTCACTCACACACACTCACTCTCACTCACTGTCTCTCACTCACTCACTCTCACTCACTCATTCTCATTCACTCATGCTCACACTCACTCATGTTCACTCTCACTCATCCTCATATTCACTCACTCATTCACGTACTGACTTACTCACTCACACTCACAGTCACACTCGCACTCACTCACTCACACTCTCACTCTCACTCACTCTCACTCACTTACACACTCCCTTACTGACTCACTTTCACTCACTCACTCACTCTCACACTCACTCTCACACTCACTCTCACACTCATTCTCACACTCACTCTCACATTCTCACACTGTCACTCAAACTCATTCACTCGCTTACTCACTTTCTCTCACTCTCACGCTCACACACTCACTCACTCATTCACTCTCACTCTCACTCTCACCCACTCACTCCCTCACTCTCAATCTCACTCACTCACTCTCACAATCACTTACTCACTAATTCACTCATTAACTCACTCACTCTCACTCGTCACTCTCACTCACTCACTTACTCACTATCAGTCTCACACAGTCACTCACTCTCACTCTTACTCTCACTCACTCACTCTCACACTCTCTCAATCTCACACACTCAATCTCACTCACTCTTACTCGCTGTCACTCTCACTCACACTCTCACACTCACTCAATCTCACACACACGCTCATTCTCACTCGCTGTCACTCTGACTCACTTACTCATTATCACTCTCTCACACTCACTCACTCTCACTTATTCTCACGCTCACTCACTCTGACTCACTCACTCACTATCACACTCTCACTTACTCACTCATTCTCACTCACTTACTCACTCACACTGACTCTCACACTGACTCTCACACTCACTCACACACACTCACTCATACTCTCTCTCACTCTCACTCTCACACTGTCACTCACACACTCCCTTACTCACTCACTCTTACTCAATCACTCAATCTCACTTGCTGTCACACACACTCACTCACTCACTCTCACACACTCACTCATTCTCACTCACTCACACACTCTCACACTCACACCCTCACTCACACTCCCGTGCTCTCACCCACTCACTTGTTCACTCTAACCCACTCTCAATCTCACTCACTCACTCTCTTCATACTCACATGCACTCACTCTCACTCAATCTCATTCACTCTCACTCACTCTAACACTCACTCAATCTCACTATATCTCACTCATGCTCACTCAATCTCACTCTCACTCACTCTCACACTCACTCACTCTCACTCTCACTCACACATTCACTCATTCTCATTCACTCTCACTCACACTCGCATTCATTCACTCACATACTCACTCACTCACTCACTCTCACTCAATCTCACTCACTCTCTCACTCACTTGCACTCATTTATTTACTCACTAACTTGCTCATTCACACACACTCAAATATTCTCTCACTCCTACGTGCTCACTCAATCACACTCGCACTCCCTTACTCACTCACTCACTCACACATTTGTTCACTCACGCACACACTGACTCTCTCTCGCACACTCATTTACTCACTCTCACACACTCATTTACTCACTCTCACACACACTCAGTCACTCACTCACTCTCACTCTCAATCTCACTCTCATTCACTCAGTTGCACGATCCCTTACTCACTCACTTTTGCATGCTTTCAATCACTCACTCACTCTCCCTCTCTCCCTCTCACTCTCCCTTACACACTCATTCACTCATACATACACTCATTCACTCACTGACTCACACACTTACTCATTCATACTCTCACTCACATTCATATACTCACTCACTCATACACACTCGCTCACTCACTTACTCATAGACTCACTCACACTCACATATTCCCTTATTCACTCACTCTCACTCAATCTCACTCACTCACTCTCTCACAATCACTCACACTCACATTTATTCTCGCACGCACACTCACTCACACTCACTCGCTGTCACTCTCACTCACTCACTCTCAGTCACACTCACTCACTCTCACACTCTCACTCACTCACAGTTGCTCACTCACACACTCACTCACTCATTCACTCACTCACAGTCACTCACTCACTCTCATTCATTGTCATTCACTCACTCACTCACACTCACTCTCACTCACACTCACTCTCACTCTCACACACACACTCGCTCACTCACTCACTCTCTCATTCTCACTCACTCTCACATTCCCTCACTCACTCTCACACACTCACTCTCACTCACTCACTCTCACCCGCTTTCACTCTCACTCACTCACTATCACTCTCTCACACTCACTCACTCTCACTTACTCTCACTCTCACTCACTCTGACTCACTCACTCACTATCACACTCTCACTCATTCTCACTCACTTACCACACTGACTCTCACACTGACTGTCACACTCACTCACAAACACTCACTCAAACTCTCTCTCTCACTCTCACATTGTCACTCACACATTCCCTTACTCACTCACTCTCACACACTCACTCATTCTCACTCACTCATGCACTCTCACACTCACTCACTCCCGTGCTCTCACCCACTCACTTGTTCACTCTAACCCACTCTCAATCTCACTCACTCACTCCGATTCACTCTCCACCTTCTCACTCCTTCATTCACTCACTCACACACTCACTCTCCTTCACTCATTCACTCTCACACTCACTCACGCATGCACACTCACTCACTCAGACACTCTGACATGCTCATTCTCATTCTCACTCACATTTTCTCACTCACTCACGCACGCACTCTCACTCTACTCACTCTCACTCAATCTCACTCACACTCACTCAATCTCACTCACACACTCACAATCACAATCACTCCCTCACTCTCACACTCACACTCACGCACTCTCACTCACTCACTCTCTTCATACTCACATGCACTCAGTCTCACTCAATCTCATTCACTCTCACTCACTAACACTCACTCACTCTCACTACATCTCACTCATGCTCACTCAATCTCACTCTCACTCACTCACTCACTCACTCATTCTCACTCTCACTCTCACATTCACTCATTCTCACTCTCACATTCACTCATTCTCACTCTCACTCACACTCGCATTCATTCACTCACTCATACTCACACTCACGCACTCTCACTCAATCTCACTCACTCACACTCATTTACTTACTCACTCACTCACTTACTTACTCACTCACTTGCTCATTCACACACACTCAAATATTCTCTCACTCATACGTGCTCACTCAATCACACTCTCACTCCCTTACTCACTCACTCACACACATTTGTTCACTTATGCACACACTGACTCACTCTCTCTCACACACTCATTTACTCACTCTCACACACTCATTTATTCACTCTCACACACACTCAGTCACTCACTCACTCTCACTCTCACTCACTCTCACTCATTCAGTTACACACTCCCTTACTCACTCACTTTCGCACGCTTTCAATCACTCACTCACTCTCCCTCTCTCCCTCTCACTCTCCCTTACACACTCATTCACTCATACATACGCTCATTCACTTACTGACTCACACACTCACTCACTCATACTCTCACTCACTCACACATTCATATACTCACTCACTCATACACACTCGCTCACTCACTCACTTACTCACAGACTCACTCTCACTCACTCACATAGTCCCTTACTCACTCTCACTCAATCGCACACACTCAATCTCACTCACTCACTCTCTCACAATCTCTCACACTCACGCTCATTTTCACACACTCACTCACTCACTCTCACTCACTCACTCGCTGTCACTCTCAATCACTCACTCTCACTCACTTACTCACTCACTTACTCACTCACTCTCACACTCTCACTCACTCACTGTCGCTCACTCACACACTCACTCACTCACTCACTCACATTCACTCACTCACTCTCATTCATTGTCATTCATTCACTCACTCACACTCTCACTCTCACTCACACTCGCTCACTCACTCACTCTCATTCTCACTCACTCTCACACATTCCCTCACTCACACTCACACACTCTCACTTTGTCACTCTCACACTCACTCACTCTCACTCACTCACTCTCACCCGCTTTCACTCTCACTCACTCACTCTCACTTTCACTCATTCAATCTCACTCTCACTCACTTATTTTCACACTCACTCACTCACTCACACTTTTCCTCACTCACACATGCTCACTCAATCTCACTCACACACTCACACACGCACTCTCACTGATTCACTCACTGACTCTCACTCACTCACTCACTGACTCACACCCACTCACTCAATCTCACTCACTCACTCTCACTCACACTCACTCATTTGCTCACACTCACTCACTCACACTCGTTCTCACACTCACTCATTCACTCTTACACTCATTCACTCACTTTCACTCACTCAAACTCACATTCACTCACTCCAATTCACTCACACTCACCTAAACTCACTCACTCATATTCTCACTCTCAGAATCTCACTCCCAATCACTCACTTACGCTCACAATCACACTCACTCACTCTCACTCCCTCTCACTCACTCACTCATACTCACATTTACTCACTCTCACACACTCTCACTTAATTTCACTCACTCTCACTCATTCTCACTCACATTCATTCACTCTCATTCACTCATACTCACAGTCACTCACTCTCACTCTCACCCACTCACTCTTACTTAATCTCATTCGGTCTCACTCACATTCTCACGCTCACACTTACTCTCACTCACTCACTCTCACTCACTCACACACTCACTCACTTGCACACACTCACTCACTCACTCACTCATACTCACATTTACTCACTCACTCTCACTCACTCTCACTCACTCTCACTCAATTTCACTCACTCTCACTCTCACTCACTCATCCTCACTCACACTCATTCATTTACTCTCACTCACTCACACACACTCATTCACTGTCTCACACTCACTCACTTTTGCTCAATTATGCCTACACTCATGCTCACTCTCACTCACCCTCACACTCACTCATGTACTGACTTACACACACACACTCACACTCAGGGTCACTCTCACACTCTCTCACTGTCACTCTCACTCACTCTCACTCATTTACACACACCCTTACTCGCTCACTTTCGCTCACTCTCACTCTCACACAATCACTGACTTACACACTCAGGGTCACTCTCACTCTCACTCAGTCTCACACATTCCATCACTCACTCTCACACACTCACTCTCACTTTGTCACTCTCACAGTCACTCACTCACTCACTCTCACATTCACTCACTCACTCACTCACTCACTCTCACTCACTCACTCACTCACTCACTCACACTCACTCACTTACTCACTTTCTCTCACTCTCAATCACTCACTCTCACTCATTCACTCTCACACACTCACTTACTCACTAACGACCTCATACACACTCACTCACATGCACTTACTCACTCACACTCATTTACTCACTCACTCACTCATTCAATCACTCACACACTTACTTACTCGCTCACTCATACACACTCATTTACACACTCACTCACGCACACATTCACTCACTCATGCCCTCACTCACTCACTCTCTCACACTCATTTACTCATTCACTCACACACTCATTTACTCACTCACACACGCTCTGACTCACTCACACACACTCAGTCACTCACTCATTCTCACTCACTCTCACTCATACACTCCCTTACTCACTCACTCGTACACTTTCACTCTCACTCACAGTCACTCACTCACTCTCATTCTCTCCCTCTCACTCTCTTACTCACTCACTCTCACTCATACACTCAGTCACACACTCACTAAACACTCACTCACACTCATTCACTCACTGACTCACACACTCACTCACTTACTCACACATTCATGTACTCACTCACTCACTCACACTCTCACTCACTCTCACTCACTCTCACTCACACTCTCACACTCTCACACACTCACTCACTTAGTCACTCACTCTCACTCACACTCACTCACTCACTCACACTCACACACACACTCACTCACACTCACTCTCGCTCACTTACACACTCTCACACGCTCACTCACTTAGTCACTCACTCACTCACTCACACACACTCGCACTCACACACTCCCACACACTCTCACTCATTCACACACACACTCACTCACTCTCGCTCACTCACACTATCACTCACTCACACACTCTCACACACTCACTCACTCACTCACTCACACTCTCTGTCACTCACTCACCCTAAGTCTCTGATGCATGGAACAGATTTTTTCTACTCATTCCTTCACGTCATATTTAATGAGGCCTGCTCATTAAGGTTGCCTGTGAATGCTTAAAGGGTTTCTTGTTCTCTTTTCAGGTGAGAGGGCTGTGCATTAATCACCAGCAGAGAACCCACCCTGGTGGTGGACCAGAGCAAGGAAAGAAAAAAAAAGGAAGCTTATATCATATACCGATGGCTAAATACTATAGAATCTTTGGAGGAATATAGAAAGTTGAGGTAAAATTAAAAAGGATATTAGGAATGCTAACAGAGAGCATGAAAAATTCTTGGCCAGTAAAATTAAGAAAAATCCAAAGATGTTCTACAAATATATTAAGAGCAAGAGGGTAACTAAAGAAAGGGTAGGGCTTATTAGAGACCATGAGGGTAATCTTTCTGTGGAGGCGGAAGATACTGGTATGGTTCTGAATGAATTTTTTGCGTTTGTTTTCACAAAGGAAAGGGGTAATGCAGATACTACTATCGAGGAGGAGTGTGAAATTCTGGATGAAATAAACAGAGAGAGAGGAGGTATTAAGGGGTTTAACAGCTTTGAAAGTAGATAAGTCCCCAGGCCCGGATGAAATGCATCGCAGGCTGTTGAGCGAAGTAAAAGAGGAAATAGCAGAGGCCTTGATCATCATTTTCCAGTCCTCTTTGAATTTGGGCATGGAGGACTGGAGGACTGCTAATGTGGTTAAGAAGGGAGAAAGGGATAGGCTGAGTAATTACAGGCCTGTCAGCCTAACCTCAGTGCTGGGAAAATTATTGGAAAAAATCCTGAAAGACAGGATAAATCTACATTTAGAAAAGCAAGGATTTATTCGGGATAGTCAGCATGGATTTATTAAGGGAAGATCATGTTTGACTACCTGATTGAATTTTTTGAGGAGGTAACCAGGAGTGTCGATGAGGGTAGTGCGTACAATGTAGTATATGTGGACTTTAGCAAAGCTTTTGATAAGGTCCCACATGGTAGACTGATCATGAAGGTTAAAGCCCATGGGATACAGGGCAAAGTGGCAAGTTGGATCCAAAATTGGCTTAGAGGTAGGAAGCAAAGGGTCATGATTGATGGATGTTTTTGTGACTGGAAGGATGTTTCCAGTGGGGTTCCGCAGGGCTCAGTACTGGGTCCCTTGCTTTTTGTGGTATATATCAATGATTTAGATTTGAATATAGGGAGTATGATTCAGAAGTTTTCAGATGACACTAAAATTGGCTGTGTGGTTGATAATGAAAAGGAAAGTCATGGACTGCAGAGGGATATCAATCTACTGGTCAGGTGGACAGAGCAGTGACAAATGGAATTTAAATTGGAGAAGTGTGAGGGCTTTGGGAGGGCTAATAAGGAAAGGGTATACACATTAAGCAGTAGTCCACTTAAAAGTGTAGATGAACTAAGGGTCCTTGGAGTGCTTGTCCACAGAACTCTTTTTGGGGTGCTTGTCCACAGATCCCTGAAAGTAGCAGGCCAGGTGGATAAGGTGGTTAAGAAGGCATATGGAATGCTTGCCTTTATTGGCAGAGGCATAGAATATAAGAGCAGGGAGGTTATGCTTAAATTGTATAATACTCTGGTTAGGCCACAGCTGGAGTACTGCATGCAGTTCTGGTCGCCGTATTATAGGAAGGACGTGATTGCACTAGAGAGGGTACAGAGGAGATTTACTAGGATGCTGCCAGGAATGGAGAATCTTAGCTATCAGGACAAATTGAATAGGCTGAGTTTGTTCTCATTGGAATAGAGGAGGTTGAGAGGAGACCTCATTGAGGTGTACAAAATTTTGAGGGGCCTGGATATAGTGGATAGCAAGAGCCTATTTCCCTTGGTGGAGGGGTCAGTTACGAGGGGGCATAGTTTTAAGGTAGTTGGTGGAAGGTTCAGAGGGAATTTGAGGGGGGGGCTTTCATGCAGAGGGTTGTGGGGGTCTGGAGCTCACTGCCTGGAAGGGTGGTGGATGCAGAAACCTTCATCACATGTAAAAGGTGCTTGGATGGACACTTGAAGTGCCGTAACCTGCAAGGTTACAGACCTAGAGCTGGTAATTGGGATTAGACTGGATAACCTCTTGTTGGCTGGCGCAGATACGATTGTAAGTACTGCAGGGAATCGAATACGGCTAGGTGACCTCCTGGACTAGTGTCGGTCGCCTGGATGGGTCGGAGAGGAATTTTCCCAGATTTTTTTTATCCCCCCAATTGGCCTGGGTTTTTATCTCTCCCAGGAGATCACATGGCTTCAGTTGGGATGGAGTGTTGAATATTTCGTTGCAGGGGGTGTTGCAGTTGTGTGGGGTGGACTGGTTGGGCCGGACGCTCTTTACCTTTTCACCATTGTTCATTGTTGATAGGTTTATATATAACCTTCAGGGCTGCGGACCGAGGGCTGTATGGCTCTTTGTCGTCTAGCATGGACACGATGGGCCAAAATGGTCTCCTTCTGCGCTGTAGATTGCTATGTTTCTACTTGCATTTCTACAGCAACTTTCACAACCTCAGAACACCCCAAAGTGCTTCGCAGCCAATGAAGTACACTTTGGCGTGCAATCACTGTTGTAATGTGGGAAATGCAGCAGCCAATTTGTGCACAGCAAACTCCCAATCTGTTCGTTAAGGGATAAATATTGGTCAGGACACCAGGGAGAAATCTTCAATATCGTGCCATGGGATCTTTTACATCCACCTGAGAGGGCAAATGGAGCTTCAGTTTACAGTCTCATTTGAACGAGGGCACCTCCGACAGTGCAACCCTCCCTCATCACAGCACTGGAGTGTCAGCCTGGATTATGTGCTCAAATCTCTGGAGTGGGACTTGAACCCACAATGTTATGACTCAGAGGCGAGAGAGCTGCCCACTGAGCCGTGGCTGACACATGCTGCAAGGCCTCGGCCACTGGGAGTGAGTGGGCGGGGAGAGCTCGCTGGCTCCATACTGGCCCAATAAGGTAACTCTTCCCTTCAAATCTCTCTTGTTGCACCATCGAACACTCACTCAGTGATTAACAGGCCATGTCTGCCCCTCTGCACCGCACTGGCCCTTTGCTGTGTGTGGACCCATTGGCTGCAAGTCCCAGGCTAGCACATGCTGTCTCTCTCCTTGCGTAGGGGTCTCCCAACATTAGGGGCTGCTACCAGGGAGGAGAAGCAAGAAATAATCTATCACCTCAGCACCACTCAAGAATTCCAGACCCCACCAGCACCAGTGTAGATACATCCACTAGGGCAACTAGACGGGGGGAGTGGGGGGGGGGAGGGGCGGGGAGTTGGAGGTTGCGCTGAGTGAAACACTGGGCAACTTGTACGTTACAAGGCTACAGAAACTTGTGCCGTAGGTCTTCCGAGAATCCACAGGGCTCCCAGCGTGGAATGGCAGAGAACATTACAACTGTGTAGTAATGCGAGAGGGTTTCAGAGACCTGCAAAGCACCATAGAACAAGTAGCAACTCCAGGGTATCCTGTGAGGAGGCAACAAGGAAAGAGGTTCCAAGTCCTGATGGAGTTTTGTTGGCCAACTCTGTATCTGATGGTGGGTTTTGTTGGCCAACTCTGTATCTGATGGTAGGGTTTTATTGGCCAACACTGTATCTGATGGTGGATTTTGTTGGCAAACTCTGTATCTAATGGTGGATTTTATTGGTCAACACTGAATGGGATGGTGGGGTTTTATTGGCCATCACTGTATCTGATGGTGGGGTTTTATTGGCCATCATTGTATCTGATGGTGGGGTTTTATTGGCCATCATTGTATCTGATGGTGGGGTTTTATTGGCCAACACTGTATCTGATGGTGGGTTTTGTTGGCCAACACTGTAACTGATGATGGGGTTTTATTGGCCATCATTGTATCTGATGGTGGGGTTTTATTGGCCAACACTGTATCTGATGGTGGGGTTTTGTTGGCCAACACTGTATGGGATGGTGGGGTTTGTTGGCCAACACTGTATCTGATGGTGGGTTTTGTTGGCCAACACTGTATGGGATGGTGGGGGTTGTTGGCCAACACTGTATCTGATGGTGGGGTTTTGTTGGCCAAGAATGTAACTGATGATGGGGTTTTATTGGCCAACACTGAATGGGATGGTGGGGTTTTATTGGCCATCACTGTATCTGATGGTGGGGTTTTATTGGCCAACACTGTATCTGATGGTGGGGTTTTATTGGCCAACACTGTATCTGATGGTGGGGTTTTATTGGCCAACACTGTATCTGATGGTGGGGTTTTGTTGGCCGATACTGTATCTGATGGTAGGGTTTTATTGGCCAACACTGTATCTGATGGGGTTTTGTTGGCCGATACTGTAACTGATGGTGGGGTTTTGTTGGCCAACACTGTATCTGATGGTGGGGTTTTGTTGGCCGATACTGTAACTGATGGTGGGGTTTTATTGGCCAACACTGTATCTGATGGTGGGGTTTTATTGGCCAACACTGTATCTGATGGTAGGGTTTTATTGGCCAACACTGTATCTGATGGTGGGGTTTTGTTGGCCGATACTGTAACTGATGATGGGGTTTTGTTGGTCAACACTGTATCACCTGATAATGGGATGGTGGGCTGACATCAGTAGTGGTGAAAATGTTGGAATCAATTATTAAAGATGAAATAGCAGCGCATTTGGAAAGCAGTGACAGGATCGGTCCAAGTCAGCATGGATTTATGAAATGGAAATCATGCTTTACAAATCTTCCAGAATCTTTGAGGATGTAACTGGTAGAGTGGACTAGGGAGAACCAGTGGATGTCATGTATTTGGACTTTCAAAAGGCTTTTGACAAGCTCCCACACAAGAGATTGGTGTGCAAAATCAAAGCACCTGGTATTGGGGGTAATATACTGACGTGGATAGAGAACTGGTTGACAGACAGGAAGCAGAGAATCGGGATAAACAGGTCCTTTTCAGAATGGCAGGCGGTGACTCGTGGGGTGCCGCAGGGCTCAGAGCTGGGACCCCAGCTATTTACAATATACATTAATGATTTAGATGAAGGAATTAAGTGTAATATCTCCAAGTTTGCAGATGACACTAAACTGGGTGGCGGTGTGAGCTGTGAGGAGGACGCTAAGAGACTGCAGGGTGACTTGGACAGGTTAGGTGAGTGGGCAAATGCATGGCAGATGCAGTATAATGTGGATAAATGTGAAGTTATCCACTTTGGGGGCAAAAACACGAGGCAGAATATTATCTGAATGGAGGCAGATTAGCAAAAGGGGAGGTTCAACAAGACCTGGGTGTCATGGTTCATCAGTCATTGAAAGTTGCCATGCAGGTACAGCAGGCGGTGAAGAAGGCAAATGGTATGTTGGCCTTCATAGATAAATGATTTGAGTATAGGAGCAGTGAGGTCTTGCTGCAGTTGTACAGGGCCTTAGTGAGGCCTCACCTGGAATATTGTGTTAAGTTTTGGTCTCCTAATCTGAGGAAGGACGTTCTTGCTATTGAGGGAGTGCAGGGAAAGTTCACCAGATTGATTCCCGGGATGGCAGGACTGACATATGTGGAGAGACTGGATCGACTGGGCCTGTATTCACTGGAGTTTAGAAGGATGAGAGGGGATCTCATAGAAACATATAAAATTCTGACGGGACTGGACAGGTTAGATGCAGGAAGAATATTCCCAATGTTGGGGAAGTCCAGAACCAGGGAACATAGTCTAAGGATAAGAGGTAAGCCATTTAGGACTGAGATGAGGAGAAACTTCTTCACTCAGAGAGTTGTTAACCTGTGGAATTCCCTACCACAGAGAGTTGTTGATGCCAGTTCATTGGATATATTCAAGAGGGAGTTAGATATGGTCCTTACGGCTAAGGGGATCAAGGGGTATGGAGAGAAAGCAGGAAATGGGTACTGAGGTGAATGATCAGCCATGATCTCAAAGGGCCGAATGGCCTACTCCTGCACCTATTTTCTATGTTTCTATGTACAGGGTATTCTTACCTCTGGTTGACCAAACCTTTGAGAATTCGGGTGCGGGCATGGCTTGCTAGTAATTTCATTCCGTGTTGCTATGGGGGTTCCTCACTGGTGTTAATAGCCAGAGAAGCAAACGGGTGTCCCTTGCCCCCCAGCACACAGCCGTCCAATTGGAATCCTTCCTCAGAAAGTTGTGTCACAGTTGAGTGTTACGAGGTCAAAGTGTCATGGCAGCGGCCTAGTACACGGCTGTTATTTGGCTCTGGTGATCCGGGACTACCTGCCACATTGATTTCCGGTCCGCTTTTGCCACAGGGTTACAGCTTGGCGCCCTGATAGCAACACAAGGAGTGCCAGCGAGGCTCTGTCTTCTGGAACCCGGTCACCTGGCATAAATGCTGGGCTCTCTCCCTTCCATTGGGAAAGTGACAAATGTTGCCTTGGCATCCAAGACTGTGGTGACTTGTTTGATTGGTTACAAACCACTGACTAATCTGGTAAATGTCGCCTTTGATGGCTTGAACTGAGCCGGGAGAACACAGGTCTCCACCAGGCGCGGCTATCCCTGAGCTGGAAGTCACCCGCGGGCCATGCTCCAGTGTGCGGTACTGCTCAGCCCTTGCCTCCCGGCTAAATCATACCAGGCGAAGGCAGGTGCTGACTGAGCTGGCCACATAGCTGTGCCTGGGCCATATGAGAGAGGCAAACTACAGGCAGGAGGAAAAGTACAGGATGACAGGGCCTTAGAGAGGGTGCAGAGGAGATTAACTAGAATGGCACCAGGAATGAAGGACTTCTGTTCTGCGGAGAGACTGGAGAAGCTGGGATTGTTATCCTTAGAGCAGAAAAGGCAGAAGAGGAGATTTGATATTGTTCTAAATCATGAAGGATTTTGATAGGGTAGATAAGTGGCTGGACAATCGGTAACCAGAGACCACAGATTTAAGGTATGGCAAAAGTACCAGAGTGCTGATGACGGATATGTTTTTACTCAGGGTTGTTATGATCTTGAATGCATTGTCTGAAATGGCACATATTCAACAGTAACATTCAAAATGAAATTGGTTAAATACTTGAAAAGGAAACATTTTTAGGGCTATGGGGAAAGGGCAGAGGATTGATTGGATAGCTCTTTCAAAGAGTCGGTACAGGCATAATGGGCCGACAGGGCCTAATTCTATACTGTATGATGCTATGATTCAACAGGCAAGAGACAATGTACAGGTGAGAGACATTGTACAGGTGAGAGATACTATACAGATGAGGGACAATATATAGACGAGAGACAATATACAAATGAGAGACACTGTACGGGTGAGAGATAATATAGAGGTGAGAGACACTGTACAGGTGAGAGACACTGTACAGGTGAGAGACACCGTACAGGTGAGAGACACCATACAGGTGAGAGACAATATACAGGTGAGAGACAATATACAGGTGAGAGATACTATACAGGTGAAAGACAACATACCGGTGAGAGATCATAGACAGGTGAGAGATACTATACAGGTGAAAGACAACATACCGGTGAGAGACTATATACAGGTGAGAGACTATATACAGGTGAGAGACAATATACAGGTGACAGACAATATACAGGTGAGAGACACTGTACAGGTGAGAGACAATACACACGTGAGAGATAATATACAGGTGAGAGACAATATACAGGTGAGAGATAACATATAGGTGAGAGACAATATACAGGTGAGAGACAATATACAGGTGAGAGACAATATACAGGTGAGAAACAATATACGAGTTAGAGACAACATACGAGTTAGAGACAACATACAGGTGAGAGATACTATACAGGTGAGAGACACTATACAGGTGAGAGACAATATACAGGTGAGACTGGTTAATGTTGTCACAATGAAAGGATGACCATGCCCCAAGGTGGAGACTGTAAAGTATGTAGTGAGATAATTGACCAATCAGTGAAGGAGCCCAGCCAGTGTAAGGCTGTAATTAACAAATTGGTCGAAGTTGTCAGTGCTGTTTGTGGAGACCTTGAAACAAATCCATGGAACCTTGCACTATCCGTAGGTGAAGCAAGGTGTGTCTGGTCTTTTCACCACATTCTCCAGTTTTTAGCTGGCATAGCTCTTTGATGCTCATTACAGCTTTTAGAAAGACAGTATCATTTACCCCCTGTGCAGCCACTTACCTTTCCGGGGTCACAAATTGTAACAGCAGCTGCTTAAGGGCTGCTGCTATAAGCACTGTCCAGCCCAGTCCCCATTGTCAAGCTCCTGTGACCAGGCAGTGATTCACTGAGGCTAACCATGGCCATCCCAGGAAAGTCCAGTCACAAACAGTGTTCACAAAGACTGAAGTAACTCTCTCCGGCAGCATTTCAAAATCAAACTGTTACAAGAACTAGATAATGGGGAGTGTGGCTGACATAGATTGTTCACTCAGATATCTAGGGAGTTTCTGACAAGGCCTCCCAGTGATGATTAATGACTGTGGAACAAGTCACAGCTATCAGATACAGTACAGAGAATAGCTATCAACAAGAATTTTTCAAATTGGAGAGCGTGTTCAAGGTGGGACCGACAGTCTTGGGACCCTTATTATAATATACTGTGGGATCTCCCATGGAATTGCTCACAGTTAGTCACATGATGTCATACGAACATAAGAAATAAGAGCAGGAGTAGGCCATACGTCCCTTCGAGCCTTCTCCGCCATTCAATAAGATCATGGCTGATCTTCAACCTCAACTCCACCTTCCCGCACAATCCCCATATCCCTTGATTTCCTAGTGTCCAAAAATCTATCGATCTCTGTCTTGATTATACTCAACGACTGAGCATCCACAGCCCTCTGGGGTAGAGAATTCCAAAGATTCACAACCCTCTGAGCAAAGAAAATCCTTCTCACCTCAGTCCTAAATGGCCGACCCCTTATCATAAGACTATGATCCCTAGTTCTTGACTCTCCAGACAGGGGAAATAACCTCTCAGCTTCTACCCTGTCAAACCCTCTAAGAATTTTATACGTTTCAATGAGATCACCACGTTCTTATAAACTCCAGAGAATATAGGACCATTCTACTTAATTTCTTCTCATTGAACAGCCCTCTCATCCCAGGAATCAATCCAGCGAATCTTTGTTATAACCCTTCTGAGGCAAGTATATCCTTCTTTAGGTTAGGAGACCAAAACTGTACACAGTACTCCAGGTGTGTTCTCATCAAAGCCCTATATAACTGCAGCAAGACTACCTAACTCTTACACTCCAACTCCCTTGCAATAAAGGCTAATGTACAACTTGCCTTATTAGCTGCTTGCTGTACCTGCATGCTAATTTTCTGTGATTCGTGTACAAGGACACTCAAATCCCTCTGAAAATCAACATTTAATAGTTCCTCACTTCTTAAAAAGTATTCTGCTTTTCTAGTCCTTCTACCAAAGTGGACAATTTCACATTTCCCCACATTATATTCCATCTGCCACCTTCTTTCCCGCTCACTTAGCCTGTCTACATCCCCTTTGCAGCCTCTTTGCATCCTCCTCACAGCTTACTTTCCCACCTAGCTTTGTATCGTCAGCAAACTTGGATATATTACACTTGGTCCCCTCATCCAAATCATTAATATAGATTATAAATAGCTGAGAGCCCAGCACTGATCCTTGCAGTACTCCACTAGTTACGTCCGCCAACCCAAAAATGAACCATTTATTCTTATTCTTATTCTTACTGGTTTCTGTCCATTAACCAGTCCTCAATCCATGCTAATGTATTACCCCCAATCCCATGAGCCCTTATCTTGTGTAACAACCTCTTTTGTGGCACCTTATCGAATGCCTTTTGGAAAATCCAACTTTACTACATCTACTAGTTCCCTTTTATCAAAAGAAAGAAAGACTTGGATTTATATGGCGCCTTTCACTACCACCGGACGTCTCAAAGTGCTTTATAGCCAACAAAGTACTTTTTGGAGTGTAGTCACTGTTGTAATGTGGGAAACGTGGCAGCCAATTTGCACACAAACAGCACTGTGATAATGACCAGATAATCTATTTTTTTGTTATGTTGATTGAGGGATAACTATTAGCCAGGACACCGGGGATAACTCCCCTGCTCTTCTTCAAAATAGCCATAGGATCTTTTACGTCCACTTGCGAGAGCAGACAGGGGCTCGGTTTAACGGCTCATCCGAAAGATAGCACTGACGATGTAGCACTGCACTGCAGTGTCAGCCTAGATTTTTTTGTGCTCAAGTCCCTGGAGTGGGACTTGAACCCACAACTTTCTGACTCAGAGGTGAGAGTGCTACCCACTGTGCCCTAATACAAAAGCAAAATACTGCGGATGCTGGAATCTGAAATAAAAACAGAAAATGCTGGAAATCTCAGCGGGTCAGGCAGCATCTGTGGAGAGAGAAACAGAGTTAACGTTTCAGGTCGATGACCCTTCATCAGAACTGGCAAATGTTGTTACACCCTCAAAAACTCTAATAGATTTGTCAAACATGATTTCCCTTTAATAAAACCGTGTTGACTCTGCGCAATCATATTATTACTGCCAATGGTGAAGTGATTAAAATCAGGGATGTGCAAGAGGCCAGAATTAGAGGAGCACAGAGATCTTGGAGGGTTGTAGGGCTGGAGGAGGTTAGACAGATAGGGAGGGTGAGACCATGGAGGGATTTGAAAATAATGAGAATTTTAAAATTTTGGATGAGCTCAAGTTTATGGAGGGTGGAAAATGGGAGGTTGAGAAGGAGAGCATTGGAATAGTCAAGTCTAGAGATAACAAAGGCATGGATGAGGGTTTTAGCAGCAGATGAGCTGAGTTGGGCGGGTGGAGGGTGGGTGGAGGGGGGGAAACGGATGATATTATGAAGTTGAAAGTAGGCGGTTTTGGATCAAATATGACACCGAGGTTGCAAACAGTCTGGTTGAGCCTCAGACAATTGCCAGGGAGAGGGATGGAGTTGGTGGCTATGGAATATAGTTAGTGGCGGGGACCAAAGACTATGGTTTTGGTCTTCCCAATATTTAGTTGGAGGAAATTTCTGCTCATGTCGGACAAGCAGCCTGATAAGTCAATGACAATGGAGGGGTCGAGAGAAGTGGTGGTGAGGTAGAGCTGGGTGTCATCAGCGTTCATGTAAAACTGACATTATGTTTTCGGATGATGTCGCCAAGGGGCAACATATAGATGAGAAATAGCAGGGGGCCAAGGATAGATCCTTGGGGGACACCAAAGGTAACGGTGCGGGGATGGGAAGAGAAGCCATTGCAGGAGATTTTCTGGCTACGATTAGATAGATAAGAATGGAACCAGGCAAGTGCCGTCCCATCATCATCATAGGCAATCCCTCGGAATCGAGGAAGACTTGCTTCCGCACCCAAAGTGAGTTCTCTGGTGGCTGAACAGTCCAATAGGAGAGCCACAGACTGTCACAGGTAGGACAGATATTCGTCGAGGGAAGGGGTGGGTGGGGCTGATTTGCCGTGCGCTCCTTCCGCTGTCTGCGCCTGACCTCTTCACGCTCTTTGCGTTGAGACTCGAACAACTCAACGCCCTCCCGGATGTACTTTCCCCACCTTGGGCGGTCTTCGGCCAGGCTCTCCCAGGTGTCAGTGGTGATGTCGCATTTTACCAGGGAGGCTTTGAGGGTGTCCTTGTAACGCTTCCGCTGCCCACCTTTGGCTCGTTTACCATGAAGAAGCTCCACATAAAGCCTTTGCTTAGGGAGTCTCATATCTGGCATGCGAACTATGTGGCCTGCCCAGCGGAGCTGATCGAGTGTGGTCAGTGCTTCAGTACTGGGGATGTTAGCCTGGACAAGGACACTGATGTTGGTGCGTCTGTCCTCCCAAGGGATTTGCAGGAGACATCGTTGGTGATATATTTCCAGCGACTTGAAGTGCCTTCTGTACATCGTCCATGCCTCGGATCCATACATGAGCATATTACTATAGCCCTGTAGACCATGAGCTTGGTGGTAGATTTGAGGGCCAGGTCTTCAAACACGCTTTTCCTCAGACAGCCGAAGGCTGCACTAGCGCACTGGAGGCGATGTTGAATCTCCGCATCCATGTCTGCCAATGTCACCCAGCTTTCGGTGCTGGAGAGGTGTTGGAGAAGGATGGAGTGGTCAATCATATCAAAGGCTGCAGACAGATCAAGAAGGACAAGGAGGGGTAGTTTACCTTTGTCACAGTCACAAGGATGTAATTTGTGACTTTGATAAAGGTCGTTTCAGTGCTGTGGCAGGGGCGGAAAGCAGATTGGAGGATTCAAACATGGCGTTTCGGGAAAGGTGTGCATTGATTTGGGAGGCAACAACACGTTCAAGGGCTTGGAGAGGAAATGGAGGTTGGAGATGGGGCAGTAGCTTGCAAGGACGGAAGACTCAAAGATTTTTCTCAGAGGAGGGATGATGACGACAGATTTGAAGGAGAGGGGACAGTACCTGAGCAGAAGGAGCCGTTAACAATGTCAGCTAACATGGGGGCCAGGAAGGGATGGTCGGCATTTTAATGGGCATAGCTTTGAGGGAGCCAGAGGTGGGTCTCATAGACAAGACGAGCTCGGAGAGGTCATGACAGGAGATAGAAGAGAAACGAGAGCATGACGCTGGGTCAGGGCTAGTGTGGGGGGGATGGGGGGGAATCTTAGAGGAAGTTTGGCTTGATGGGCTAGGGTAATCCCAAACGAATATCGCTGTACCACATTCTCCCTATAGTCCTGAATCAATCAAAACTTCATTGCCTATCCCTGTGATCTTCCTCCACATCAAATATTCATCTCATTTTCCTTTTGAAATGCAATGGTCTCTGCCTCAAACTCTCTGGCTTCCCCAGCGGAGCCTGGAGAGAAGCTCGTCATTGTCTGATTCACGGCCACATTCCTTCTATTCAGAATGTGCAAGATAGCCTTTTGATGTTATAAAATCGCTCTAATGCCATGGAGCCTTGAATTATGGACAGAGAATCATGGGGTACATACATCCCATTGGTAGCTGCTCCTGAGGGAGGAGGCTTCCTGTGGAAGCTCAGCTCTGTAAAATATTTAAGATAAAGAAAATCTATGCTTAGATGAGCAGTAATTTAGTTCTGGGGGCATAAATCTATAGTCAGTCGGTCGGTATCTCTGGCAACTAAATTTAACAGAGGATGTAGATAACCGGTCGAAGTACGTGCAGTTCATTGGAGTGAGCGAGAATCAGAGAAGGACTTGGAGATGGGGCCTGGACCCTGGGGATATTTAACACACCTGGGCAATGCCCAGCACAAGGAGGTGGAGTGTGCGGGCTCACTAGGGTCGGAAGCTGGATGCAGTGAAGTGTGCGTCGCCTCCCTGTTGACTCACAATGCGTCCAACAATATCTGGTCCTGAAAACCTAATGGTTGCTGGAGGACGGGCTGGTATAATTCTGTGCAAAGGGGTAACATATGAACAGGAGGAGCCCATTCAGCCCATCGAGCCTGTTCTGCCATTCAATGACATCATGGCTGATCTGCCTCTTAAGACCATCTACCCGCCTTGGTTCCACATCCCATAATACCCTTACCTAGTCAAAATCGATCACTCTCAGTCCTGATAGTTTTTAATTGACCTCCAGCCTCAACAGCTTTTTGGAGGAAAGAGTTCCAGATTTTCACTATCCTTTGTGTGAAGAAGTGCTTGAAGTGCTTCCTGTCATCACTCCTGAACGGCCTGGCTCTAAGATTGTACCCTCCTGTTCTGGACTCCTCCACCAGAGGAACTAGTTTCTCCGCATCTAACCTATCAAATCCTTTAATCATTGTAAACACCTCAATGACACCATGCCTTTAATCTTCTACACTCAAGGGAATACAAGCCTAATCTGAGCAACCTGTCCTCATAATTTAACCCTTTTAGCCTCGGTATTATTCTGGTGAATCTCCGACAATGTCAGGTCAATGACCTGGGAAAGGTCATTTCTAACCCTCCTTTCCTTTCTCCATGGTCACAGACCTGCCCTGTTGAATGTTTCCAGAATGTTCTGTTTTAATTTCAGATTTCCAGCTCCAGCATGATCTTGCTTTTTGTTTTACTGAATATAGGTGGCTGATTGGCAGATGACAGATCACTTCCTGCGTTCAGAAGTCTTCGCCAGCCCGAGTGTTGCTGCCAGTACAGCAGGCATTGATACTGAGTGCGTTGAGCAGGAATGGTATCCTCCAATCACATCACATTTCACACTCGTGTTTTAAAATATTTCACCTTCTCAATTCTTGGGAGTGCTCACAGGTCAGAGGATATTCCTGCTTCCTGAGGAAGGCCTGATTTATAAGCTGTGACACACCATGGCTCTGAAACAAGCCTTACTATTACAGTAATAAATCTACTTACAATCTGGGATGTTTTGTTACTGGAACATTAACTCCACGGAATTAAATAGAACATGACTATTCTTCATACTTCAGCATCACCATGTTTTTAATCTAATATAACTTGTATCTTTCGAGATCTTGGTGGAAAGACGTATGGGGCGAGAACGACTACCCTGTGTCTCCTTTCTCTGAACAGGGATTTGATCAATGTTTTTAATATTTTGAAAGGTAACGACAAACTAGATCCCAGTGAAGCTTTCCGCCATGCCCAGAATTTAAGCACAAGATGTCATATTAACAGATTAAAGACAACAGCAGAAAATAGGAAATGTCGGAGGACTTTTTTTTACTAAAAGGGTGGAACAGGTTACTGGTACCGGAGATCGAACAAGAAACAGTAAAAGGTTTCGAGAAGGAACTGGACAATTTCTTATCAACAAGTGGAACGCCGAGTTAATGCAGATGTACCAAGGGAATACTAGGGATAGGTGAGCTCAATGGGCTGAAGGGATTTTACTGTCTGAAACTATTACAATGTTACTTTTTACCAAAAAATAAAGTTGCAAATTATTTACATGGCTTGTGTTATATCTGTAATGTACTTATGCATGACTCCACGAGGCAATGTGTTGTATTCAAACTGTAGTGACCTTGGTCCTTTATTCCAAGTTCCAGAGTGAGACATAAGCATGGTGTGCAGTCTTTTATACTGGGCCCTGCCACCAGGGCAGGAAATCCCCGGTCTCCACCAGTTGCACCCTCTAGTGGTGCCAGCATGTCTGTACACAGTGTAAACCTTATTAATAGTACATCAGGTAAACCAGTCTCCATCTTATGCAACCACACAGTGACTACACAGAGAGTACATCCATAGTCTGCATATACAACAGTTTGTGCCTGATCAAGTCAGTAGACATCAATGTCAATACTTTTATTACCGCATTATTGTCCGTCTGTGCTCGTTGATCTACATTGGCTCCTGGTCCAGCAATGCCTCAATATTAAAATCCTCATCCTTGTTTTCAAATCCCTCCATGCCTCGCCCCTCCCTATCTCTGCAATCTCCTCCAGCCCCACAACCCCCCCGAGATCTCTGTGCTCCTCTAATTCTGGCCTCTTGTGCATCCCCAATTTTAATTGCTCCACCACTGGTGGCCGTGCCTTCAGCTGCCTCAGCCTTGAGCTCCGGAATTCCCTCCTGAAACTTCTCCGCCTCTCTCTCCTCCTTTAAAATGCTCCTTAAAATCTACCTCTTTGATCAAGCTTCTAATATCTCCTTATGTGGCTCGATGTAAAATGTTGTTCAATAACACTGCTGTGAAGCCCCTTGGGACGGTTTACTACATTAATCATTATCATAGGCAGTCCCTTGCAATCGAGGAAGACTTGCTTTCACTCTTAAAATGAGTCCTTAAGTGGATGAAGAGTCCAATACGAGAGCCACAGTCCCTGTCACAGGTGGGAAAGATAGCCGTTGAGGGTAAGGGAGGGTGGGACAGGTTTGCCGCACGCTCTTTCCGCTGCCTGCGCTTGACTTCTGCATGCTCTCGGCGATGAGACTCGAGGTGCTCAGTGCCCTCCCGGGTGCACTTCCTCCACTTAGGGCAGTCTTTGGCCAGGAACTCCCAGGTGTCGGTGGGGATGTTGCACTTTATCAGGGAGGCTTTGAGGGTGTCCTTGTAACGTTTCCTCTGCCCACCTAGGGCTCGTTTGCCGTGAAGGAGTTCCGAGTAGAGCGCTTGCTTTGGCAGTTTCGTGTCTGGCATACGAACAATGTGGCCTGCCCAGCGGAGCTGATCACGTGTGGTCAGTGCTTCAATGCTGGGAATGTTGGCCTGATCGAGGACGGTAATGTTGGTGCGTCTGTCCTCCCAGGGGATTTGTAGGATCTTGCGGAGACATCGTTGGTGGTATTTCTCCAGCGACTTGAGGCCGCTACATTAAAGCCCCTATGTAAAGTCCAGTTGTTATTCTTGTTGTTTTATTGCTGAAATACCCGTGTTTATATTTTTATGACTTTAATTCTGTATCATAGAATCATAGAATGAAACAGCACAGGAGGCCATTCGGCCCATCGTGCCTGTGCCGACTCTTTGATTGAGCGATCTTATTAGTTCCATTGCCCTGCACTCAATTCCCCTCGTCAACCCTCTTGTTAGTTCATCAGAGAACTCAATCTAGTCAAACACGACTTATGTTTAACAAAGCCGTGCTGACTTTCATGTATTAGCCCATACAGTTACAAGTGCCAATTAACTTGTTGCTTTATTAATGAGATATTTGTGTCTGCACTTACTGTGCTAGTTGTGTGTGTATTTCCGTGTAACTGTACATGAAGGCGTGTTGGTAATAAAAGTCATTTTTCAGCCAATGAAAGGGGCAGACTTAGAATACTGGCTGAGATGCAGGATTGGTGGAGCCGCTTGTTCTGTGAGGTTAAACCAAGTGGCAGGATCGTGACAGAGCTCAGCAAACAACCCCCGGCCACAGCCCTCTGCTGTCTTCTCTCATCTCACCTGTGGTCCCCGCAGCGGCGCGAACCTTGTTCCCAGTGTCCTCAGAGCAAGATTCACCGGGGAGGGGTCACTGCCTCCTGATCACCACCCCCCCCCCCCCCGGTACAAGATTCACCGGGGAAGGGTCACTGCCTCCTGATCACCGCACCCCCCCCCCCCCCCGGTACAAGATTCACCGGGGAAGGGTCACTGCCTCCTGATCACACCCCCCCCCCCGGTACAAGATTCACCGGAGAGGGGTCACTGCCTCCTGATCACCGCCCCCCGCCCCCCTCCGGTACAAGATTCACCAAGGAGGGGTCACTGCCGCCTGATCACCCCCCCCCCCCCCGGTACAAGATTCACCGGGGAAGGGTCACTGCCGCCTGATCACCCCCCCCCCCCCGTACAAGATTCACCGGGGAAGGGTCACTGCCTCCTGATCACCCCCCCCCCCCCCGGTACAAGATTCACCGGGGAGGGGTCACTGCCTCCTGACCACCGCCCCCCGCCCCCCTCCGGTACAAGATTCACCAAGGAGGGGTCACTGCCGCCTGATCACCCCCCCCCCCCCGGTACAAGATTCACCGGGGAGGGGTCACTGCCGCCTGATCACCCCCCCCCCGGTACAAGATTCACCGGGGAGGGGTCACTGCCTCCTGATCACCCCCCCCCCCCCGGTACAAGATTCACCGGGGAGGGGTCACTGCCTCCTGATCAACCCCCCCTCCGGTACAAGATTCACCAAGGAGGGGTCAGTGCCGCCTGATCACCCCCCCCCCCCGGTACAAGATTCACCGGGTGGGGTCACTGCCTCCTGATCACCCCCCCCCCCCCCCCGGTACAAGATTCACCGGGGAGGGGTCACTGCCTCCTGATCACCCCCCCCCCCCGGTACAAGATTCACCGGGGAGGGGTCACTGCCTCCTGATCACCCCCCCCCCCCCCGGTACAAGATTCACCGGGGAGGGGTCACTGCCTCCTGATCACCCCCCCCCCCCGGTACAAGATTCACCGGGGAGGGGTCACTGCCTCCTGATCACCCCCCCCCCCCCCCGGTACAAGATTCACCGGGGAGGGGGTCACTGCCTCCTGATCACCCCCCCCCCCCCCCCCGGTACAAGATTCACCGGGGAAGGGTCACTGCCTCCTGATCACCGCCCCCCCCCTCCGGTACAAGATTCACCGGGGAGCGGGGTCACTGCTGCCTGATCACCCCCCCGGTACAAGATTCACCGGGGAGCGGGGTCACTGCCGCCTGATCACCCCCCCGGTACAAGATTCACCGGGGAGCGGGGTCACTGCCGCCTGATCACTGCTACCTGACCCCCGTCCCGCTACAATGCGTGTGTTATTGTGCACACCAGTGTGTGTGTGTGTGTGGATATGTGTTTTTGTGTGTCTGTGTGCACGAGTGTCTGTACACGTATGTATGCATGGCAGTGTGTAATTCTGAATGAGTGCACACATATGCGTTAGTGTTTGCGCGCGCATATGCGTGAATTCGCATGTACACATGTATTTGCGCTTGCAAGTGTCTGCGGCATGTTTGTGCACGTGTGTGTTTGTGTGTGTGCAAGTGTGTGTGCATGCACAGATGTTAGTGTGTGGATCTGTGTATGTGTGCACGTGAGCGCACGTGTGTTTGTGTACCTGTTAGCATGCGTGCACACACACGTGTTAATGTGTGCATATGTGTCTGTACGTGCACACACGTGTGTTAGTGTATGCATGTGTGTTAGTTTGCATAAACACGTGTTAGTATATGCACATGTTTGTACATGTGAGTTAGTGTGTACATGTGTGTTTGGGTGCACGTATGTTTCTGTGCATGTGTGTGTTTGGGGGTGTGTGCTCTCTGTCTCTTTCTTATCCTTTGCCTGACTCTATTCCGCTCTATCTCTCTTCATTTCTCTCTGTCTCTATTTCTCCTTCTCGCTTTCTCTCTCTGTATTCCTCTCTCTCTCTATGCCTTTATCTCATTTTCTCTGTCGTTTTATCTATCTACATTGATCTCCATCTACATCTCTCTCACTATCTCTCACTCACTCAGACCGGCTGTTGCCGGCAGGGGCAGTGCAGATCGGATTGCCAAACTGCAATCTTCCAACATCCAGCACAACTGGTGCTGCCTGCGATTCCCTCAGAGAGAGAGAGAGAGGGGGAGCGGCGGATCCGCAGCGACTGTCTGGGGGCGGAGGCGGAGGCGGAGGCAGCGAGTGCGGCCACAGGCAGCTGCAGCACACGGCAGCCACAGAGCACGGGGAGAGGCACCGGGAGAGGAGAGCGGACACGGGGAGAGACACAGGGAGAGGAGCACCGGGGGATCACTACGCATTATCGAGGAGCGGGACCGATGCAGGAGGCAGGAGGGGAGCATCGCTTCCACCGCCCAGCCCGGTGAGTGAGGCACCGAGCGCGGACCCGGTACATCCTGCAACCGAGCCCAGTCCGGAGCATCATTGCCCGCAAACCGGGCTGGGGGACAGCGCTCGACATATACAGGTGACACACTGACAGTCACTGCCTGACTGTGTCTCTGCCCGCAAGCAACACCTCTTCCCTCTCTCCCTTCCCCCCTCCCTTCCTCCCTCCCTTCCACTCCCTCCCTCCCTTTCCCCTTCCCTCCCTTCCCCTCCTTCCCCTCCCTTTCCCCTTCCCCTCCCTTTCCCCCTTCCCTCCCTTTCTCCCTCCCTTTCTCCCTCCCTTCCCCTCCCTCCCTCCCTCTCCCTCCCTCCCACTCTCTCCCTCCCTCCCACTCTCTCCCTCCCTCCCACTCTCTCCCTCCCACTCTCTCCCTCCCACTCCCTCCCCCCACTCCCTCCCTCCCACTCCCACTATCCCCCTATCCTACTCCCACTATCCCCCTCCCTCCCTGCCTCCCACTCTCTCCCTCCCCCTCTCCCACTCTCCCCCCTTCTGCCCCTCCCCCTCTCCCTCTCCCCCTCTCCTCCCTCCCCTTCCCTCCCTCCCACTTTCCTCCCTCCCTCCCTCCCTCCCACTCTCCTCCCTCCTCCTCCCTCCCACTCTCCTCCCTCCCTCCCTCCCACTCTCCTCCCTCCCTCCCTCCCACTCTCCTCCCTCCCTCCCTCCCTCCCTCCCACTCTCCTCCCTCCCTCCCTCCCTCCCTCCCACTCTCCTCCCTCCCTCCCACTCTCCTCCCTCCCTCCCTCCCACTCTCCTCCCTCCCTCCCTCCCACTCCTCCCTCCCTCCCTCCCACTCTCCTCCCTCCCTCCCTCCCACTCTCCTCCCTCCCTCCCACTCTCCTCCCTCCCTCCCACTCTCCTCCCTCCCTCCCTCCCACTCTCCTCCCTCCCTCCCTCCCACTCTCCTCCCTCCCTCCCTCCCACTCTCCTCCCTCCCTCCCTCCCACTCTCCTCCCTCCCTCCCTCCCACTCTCCTCCCTTCCTCCCTCCCACTCTCCTCCCTCCCTCCCTCCCACTCTCCTCCCTCCCTCCCTCCCACTCTCCTCCCTCCCTCCCTCCCACTCTCCTCCCTCCCTCCCTCCACTCTCCTCCCTCCCTCCCTCCCACTCTCCTCCCTCCCTCCCTCCCTCCCACTCTCCTCCCTCCCTCCCTCCCTCCCACTCTCCCTCCCTCCCTCCCACTCTCCTCCCTCCCTCCCTCCCTCCCACTCTCCTCCCTCCCTCCCTCCCACTCTCCTCCCTCCCTCCCCTCCCACTCTCCTCCCTCCCTCCCTCCCACTCTCCTCTCTCCCTCCCTCCCACTCTCCTCCCTCC